>NW_013749005.1:0-1349 GCF_000517525.1 Limulus polyphemus
CCTGTAGTTGCTGCTGACTTTCCTGCAACTGTTAGAGACTTTCTTCCTGTTTATTTTCTCGTTCTTCTTGTTTCTTTTCTTTTTCCTCCAACAACTGCTGTAATTTCTCTTCTTGTTTCTTTTCTTTTTCCTCCAACAACTGCTGTAATCTCTCTTTTTGTTTATTTTGTTGTTCGAGCTGCCACTGTTGCAGGTGTTCTTGCAACTGCTGTTGTCTCTCTTCTTGTTTCTTTTCTTTTTCCTCTAACAACTGCTGTAATTTCTCTTTTTGTTTATTTTGTTGTTCGAGCTGCCACTATTGCAGATTTTCTTGCAACTGCATGTTGTCTCTTTTCTTGTTTCTTTTCTTTTTTCTCCAACAACTGCTGTAATCTCTCCTCTTCTTGTTTCTTTTCTTGTTTCTTTTCTCGTTCTTCTTGTTTCTTTTGGTGCTCTTGTATTGCTGCCATCACGTCTGCTATGCTGTAGTTTGATTTGCCGCTTCTCGTTTCCATTTTTTTTGTCCCATTCTGTGACACCCATTTGTTACGTCTCCGTTTGTTAATTAATTTTCCGTAACTTCGTTCCGACGAAACCTTAGCGACACAAGTCCTTACTTAATAAAACTGGTTTATTCTTTCCGAATACAACTTTACGCTACACTTATTTTCAACAGTCGTGCTATAACAAACTATAATAACGACGTTAACTTCAACAATACGTCTCTCTCTGACTGCAGTTCAATTACTCATTACCTACACACATATTACATTATCCTCCCGTCACGTTGTCACCCTCTTTTATATACCAGACTACCCTATATCTAGTAAATACTAGAGCATTCGCCAAGGTACGGGATAGTTCTAGAAACGTGGCGTCACACTAGTCATGTGACTCGCTGACGCAACAGTAAACTTAAATGTCAGTAAGGTGGGGTAGTTATAAGGTAAAATAACACTGAAAACGGTTGAAATGATAAACTGTTTTAAGTTATGGAGATATAACAAGGGAGTTATTCGTTCTGAAAAGTTCTGAAAAGGAAAAAAATAGTTCACTAGATAAGGAACACAAACGATAACATAGAAAAGAATCCCAGGAGGGATCTTAAGATGAATTTGAAATTAATAGAAACTCCAAGACATATTCTGTTGAATAACAATAACCATTTCGTTACAGAAAATTCTGTAAGAAGAACAAAAACACAATAAAAGAAAATACCAACACTTTAGAGACAATAGATTTTGTTTGTTTGTATTTAAGCACAAAGCTACACAATGGGCTATCTGTGCTCTGCCCACCACGGGTATCGAAACCCGGTTTCTAGCGTTGTAAGTCCGCAGACATACCGCTGTGCCACAGGGGGGCGAGGT
>NW_013749006.1:0-1372 GCF_000517525.1 Limulus polyphemus
CAACTCTTGGGCTACTCTTTTATCAACGAATAGTGGGATTGACCGTAACATTATAACGCCCCCACGGCTGAAAGGGCGAGCATACTTGGTGTGACGGGGATTCGAACCCGCGACCTGCAGATTGCGAGTCGAGTGCCCTAACCACCTGGCCATGCCGGGCCCTTTCGTAACTTAATGCAGTTGGATTTTAATTCGTAAGCTTTTCCTTAGTCTCTTGCGATGTGGAAAAATGAAATTGCGCTGGGTTTCATATAAGGAAGAAAATTAGAAATAATAAAGGCGACGGACATGAACTTTTCTATTACCTTTATCTCGTTCATTTAGTAAAAGCATACGATGGGTTTAGATGCCCAAGGCAGTTCTTGGTATTCCCAAGTCAAGTTCTGTTTATGTACAGTCTAATTTAAGCTTGAAACACAGAAGTGCACCGTCCGGGATTAATTTTATTTATGTTGCTCATAAGCTATGCCAAGAACACTAAACCTTTTTAAAGAATATTTCAGCTCGAATATACCGTTCTCCATAGTCTTCCGTGACTTGTCAATGAAGGAAAATAAAACCAAACACTTGCTAGACATTATCCCTGACTCTATGTTATATATTTTGTTAAGGGCGTCGGAAACTAATTACAATGCGGTATGACTAGTTTGGATTATAATAACTGGTTCAGTGTGGTTTTGCTATCAGACTTCCTGGCGCAGGATTACGTACACCAGCTCACGTAGCAGACAGCTTGTTGTACAGGTAGCGAGGCTATATAAAAGCGTTTTTAGGTTTATCTTTTAGTGGATTACAGCTTCCATTCACTGGGACCCCCCTCCCCCAGTGGCACAGCGGTATGTCTGCGGACTTACAACGCTAGAATCCGGGTTTCGATACCAGT
This sequence comes from Limulus polyphemus, assembly GCF_000517525.1. Classification (NCBI taxonomy): domain Eukaryota; kingdom Metazoa; phylum Arthropoda; class Merostomata; order Xiphosura; family Limulidae; genus Limulus; species Limulus polyphemus. Next base: position 884 of record NW_013749006.1, read on the forward strand.
GGCGGGCAGAGCACAGATAGCCCATTGTGTAGTTTTGTGCTTAATTACAAAACAAACAAACATCTTACATTATCTAGTGATGGTGATTGTAAAAAACGTGACTATCTGTGTATGGACAGTTACTATAAAGCAACAATTTTGTTGTTGTTGTTGGTGTTAGATAAAAATAAGGATCAAAACGCAAATTACTGCATGTAGAATATGTACCAAGTGTTTAACTTTTCCAAGAAACAACAACCCTCTTCTGTTGAATGTTTTCGTTTTCTCTTCCTATAACTCTTGATGTTTTCGTTCTTTCTCCCTATAACTCTTGATGTTTTCGTTCTTTCTCCCTATAACTCTTGATGTTTTCGTTCTTTCTACATATAACTCATAAATGTTTCGTTCTCTTTCTATAGCTCTTAGTTGTCTGCTATTAAATGTTTCGTTCTCTTTCTATAGCTCTTAGTTGTCTGCTATTAAATGTTTCGTTCTCTTTCTATAGCTCTT
>NW_013749007.1:0-1423 GCF_000517525.1 Limulus polyphemus
AAAACGCTGTTCCAGTTATCATAAATCCAGTTTTCTTACATGTTATTAAAACGATGTTCAAGATATCATAAATCCAGTTTACTTACATGTTATTAAAACGTTGTTCAAGTTATCATAAATCCAGTTTCCTCCTGAACAGCGCCACCATTCTGGAAACAACAACCAGAGAACACGGTCCAGGCTATCTTAGCTACACAAACGTTGATTGGTTGTTCTGTCGGGGGATATCCTGCTCCTAGAGTCACCTGGAAAATAAAAAGTTAGTTATTACAAAATGCCGTTATTTTTATAGAAGTTTTCATTTTATATTTCTGTCACGTTACACAATAAATAATTAATAAAATGTATTTAGCGATGATTGATAAATAACATAATACAAACAGCGTCTATTGTACAGAGATTTAAAACGAATATTTTAACTTTCTTAGTGCGAGTGTTAGGTATTGTTTCTGTTCAATTAACATATTCTTCCATCTTTTAATAATCGTTCCTGTTGCAATTTTAGAATAATAGTTCATAAAACGTTGTCTAGATGGCGGTACAGAATACCTTACAATAACTACCAATATTCTTCAGATCCTTCAGGCTCCTTCACTCCAGTCTCCAGGAGCTACAAGATGAAAGTGTTGGACAACGGAACCCTGGTGATTAACGACGTTAAGGAGACAGATTCAGGAACGTACCTGTGTCAGGCTGATAACGGAGTGGGGGGAAAAGTTGGAGAAAGCTGTCCGTCTGTCTGTCCACGGTAATAATTCTTATTCGGGTGTCGGTTTAGTAACTCTCCGAGTATTCAAAGATTATTAAGTCTGATAAAATACCTTGTTAAACGGACTGTTAAGCCTGTCGTTACTTGATACTAGTAACAACTTTACGTTATTTCAAATATTGCATATAATATTCAAATGTGAAATATGTGTAACACAAGTAACATAAATAACACAAAAAACACTAACTCGTTAAGTTATTTGTAAATTTCTTTTTTTCACCAACACGTATAATAATACATGAATGACGTAGTGGTCAATAAAAAACCTAGAATTCATTATGTGACATAGATTACATTTGTCATGAATGGGTAGGGAAAGAATGATTGAATTACCAGACTTTCTTTGTTTTTCGTTTTTTTTAGTTATTTATAAATGTTCAATTCTGTCTATAATTTCATTGAGTGTTGCCTTTCTTTTTCTACAGTGGCTCCATCTATTGTGAAACATAGCGAAATTGTTACTGTGCAGCGTGGATACACGAAGAGTGTACGGTGTGTTGTAAGAGGAGACCGCCCTCTAGTGGTTAGATGGCTAAAAAACAATCATGTGTTGGAACCTTGGTCGAACCGGTAAGATTATTTAACTTTTCTTGTTTGACGTAAATATCAAAATAATTTAGTAATATGTCGGTTCTAATCTGATACGAAGTTTTA
>NW_013749008.1:0-1539 GCF_000517525.1 Limulus polyphemus
TATATTCTTTATTATTACAAAAGTTACTAAAATGTAAAATTTAGAAACTTATTAGGTTAGATTAGGTAAAATAATAGCACTAACAAAAATTATTCAAAAGGTAATGTGAGCTACACATTCACCAAGAGATTTTACAACTTGTGTGGCAGAATTATTAGTTATACATGGCCTAAAGAGCAATAAAACAATAAAATTTAATATAAACAAGAGTACACCATTATGAGCTTTATGCTCTTTAGGATAAACAACTGTAGCATCTTGTTATAATTTATAGTCATTCTAGACAAAAAAAGGGGTAATTTAGGTTTATTTTGTTGTTGTTTTTTATGGTCACAAGCTTGGTCAAATCGGTTGAATGCATACAGAGTTATGGTAGAGAAAATAACAGTTAAAAAAATAAAGATTTACTGAAAAAAAATTTATAATTATTTAGGAGGTTCCAGAGATTATGAACACGAAATTTTACAATTTTCAGATGAAGAAAACTATTTTTAATCTTAGCATGAAAATAACTTTGTACACGGAGCTGTCAACATTCTGACTCCATATATTCACAGACAAAATTTTAGTAAAAACATTTAATTAAAAATCTGATTTTTTTTGTATAAAAGATATGTAATATTTACCGAAAATTTGACAAATTTTGTGAAGCTACACAAAATTTACTAACAAAATACTACACAAGCTTGTAGTATGAGGGTTAAATATCAACTTTCATAAATGCATAAAGCTTTTCATGCACTTACACTGGTACTTAAGAGTTAGCTAATAATAAAAGTATATATTTGAAGGTGATCATAACAGAAAATGTCTCATGAAGAGTAGTAACTATTGTAAAAGTGTATTTCATTTGGTGAAATTTCCTCATTAAAATCAGACTCTACCTTCTCTGTTAATGATTCGTCTTTGAAACAGTAAACCACAATTGGAGTCAGTCCTTCAATGCACCGACTGTACACCTGACTGAACTGATTGTTCTGATTTGATGGGGCAACTACAACTTGGACTTGATATCGCAAAAGAGAATGATTCAGACGAATTTCTAACACAGCTGTACTCAAGTCGGGGTCTTCTTTAACGTCTTTCTGTGTAACAAAAAAAACTCAATTTGAACATCTATTATTTATTTACCATTGTTTTGTTCTTTTAAATTCACTTAACCAGGGTGTATACAGAACTTTTAAAAAATAAATTTCCTGACTTTTCCCAAGTTTTCCCTGATCATTCACACACACACACACACACACACAGATGTGTATATATATATATCTATTTTTGATGCAAAACAGAAAAACATTAATGTTATTAGATATCCTAATACATAGAATACAAAAGACTATCGGCAGTTTTAATTTCATTTCTCGTATCATTACATAGCAAAAAATCCTGACAAAGTTATTGCTTCTACCAGATTTATTGTTGTATGTATTGTATTGTTCCCAGCTGATTTTCAAAGCCAGTTCCATTGGCAGTGGTTTCGCTAGATAGTAGATAGGGACAGTGGGAATCTCGATAATCCATTCATGCGCGTCACTAATT
>NW_013749009.1:0-1454 GCF_000517525.1 Limulus polyphemus
AAGAAAAAATGTAAGAAAATAAGTACTACATGTATAGAACATTAAAACTAAAATAATTAAACATATGATTGAAAAACAACACGAAATAAAGTAATTCCAATAGAGAAAACACCAAGTTATATAAATTATAGAAGCACTGTAAATCGGAGAATTAAAACCTTACATGAATAAAACATCAAGAGCGCCATTATATTCATATTAAGTTAATTATCTCAAAGACCAGTATCACAAATAAGGTTATTTGATTGGAGATTCTTGCAATTTCAATATATCTGTATCATAAACGTTGTGGGTGAATATTGTGTCTCATAATTAGCATATGAAAAAAGCGTTGTATAGATCTATAAATTTTCCCTCACAAACAGTTGTTTCAAAACTACATAGCCAGAACTGATATGGATAGAATTTGGACGATTATTTTTCTTACGTGTATTACTGCTGAGGTGATGCAAAAGAATTGGGTGGGATATGGTACTAGTGGCACAGTGGGAAACTAAACGTAATTGTATTACTATTATTAGATAATTTATATTGGGAAAAATAAAATATTTCATATGAAATATTTAAACTTATTAATAGAGAATGAGTAAGTCTATAATAAATCACTAAATAAAAACTAGAAACACAAGTTGTAGTATAGGGATAGAATTCACTATCCATTATTTTAATGGGTATCTTAATAAGAAGTTACATTATTACTGTCATTAGTCTTTGGCGAAAATGAAATGTGACAAACGTGTTATTTGAAGTTGTAAGTTAGCTTTTTATGTGTAAAAAGGGATATGTTGATAAACTGTAAGAGAAGAATTTCGGTTTCTCATCTAGCCAAAAGTTATATTCATAGTATCATATTACTGTCACTGTAGTATCAGCATTTAAACTAAAGTAAAGGTTTACTGAATATTATGTTGATATTGGTTGCTGTAAGAACTAGAAGGGAATTTTGGCGTACAATATTGTAATACTAATAGTTGTCAAAATAATAAGTTTTGTGTTAACTTGAATCGCTAATGAATAGGAAATGTTCACACAGGCTCCAAAGAGTCTGAAAATCATGTAATATTCCAATTGTTACGTCTCCGTTTGTTAATTAACTTTCCGTAACTTCGTTCCGACGAAACTTTAGCGACACAAGTCCTTACTTAATAAAACTGGTTTATTCTTTCCGAATACAACTTTACCGATACACTTATTTTTAACAGTCGCGCTATAACAAACTATAGTTCACGTCTCACGAGCTCTACTTCAACAATACGTCTCTCTTTGACTGCAGTTCAATTACTCATTACCTACTCACACACATTATTGTCCCGTCACGTTTTCACCCTCTTATATATATACCAGATTACCCTATATCTAGTAATCTCCCGACAATTCACGAAGGTACAAGATATTTCCAGAAAGCAGGGGGCGTGACACTAGTCACGTGACCTCGCTGACGCAACAATATGTTA
>NW_013749010.1:0-1345 GCF_000517525.1 Limulus polyphemus
AGATTTACAGCGAAAATCATTTGGATACTCCAACAACCTGTCATATTTTATATTGCTGACAAAAGTGATTTATTGAGAGGATTGGACACTATATCAGTTAAACTGTGTACGATTATTCTTATACTACTCATGACTAATACCTGAATTATTTACCGTATTTCTTACGTTACTGTCTTATGCAGAGTACCAGAATCAGGCATATATAATAAATGTAATTTACAGACCAACCCCTCCCCCCCCAGAGGCACAGCGGTACGTCTGCTCACTTGCAACGCTAGAAACCGGGTTTCGATACCCGTGGTGGGCGGAGCACAGAGAGCCCATTGTGTAGTTTTGTGTTTAACTTAAAACAAACAGAACAATTTAAAACACCCACTTAATCAAGTCCAAATTTGTTTTTATTAAGCGCAAAGCTACACAAGGGGCTATTTATGCTGTGCCCACCACGGGTATCGAAACCCGGTTTTTAGTGTTATAAGGTTAAAGACCTACAGCTGATCCACTGTGGGACTTAGACCCAGGTACAAATTTTAATTTAATCAGAAACATAACAAAATTCGAATTTATGGACTTGAATTTAAAATATATACACAAAATATTTTTTCGTCTATTTACAATCTTCATTCTGAACACACACAAAAAGTAGTTAAACATTACATGATCAAAATACATACTATTATAATGTTTAGTTATTCTGTGACTTCACACAGCTACAAAGTACCCGTAAATTTTGTAATGTCCACACACATGTTGATTTGTCACATGGAAAAAATCTATATTATTAAAAAAAGTAACGTGCGTGCGTGGGAAACTTTTCAAACTTCATTAAACTTGGCAAAAAATGCAATTAGGAGCAGGGAAGTACAGACGACATCACCATATCCGTAAGGGGAGGTGGGTGTAGATAGTACTATTCATTGCAAAGGGAAAATGTTTGGGGAATGGGTTTGTCATCCCTCAGAGCCCCATTTGAAACAGCATTGTCTATGTGTTAAGGTTTTATGTGTGAATTACTTCATTTGTTTATAGACATTTAGAGTACTAGCACCGTGATACTTGCCCCCTGTACGCAGGTTTTGAAAACATCGCTGGATCTGATGTCTCTTACTAGATAAGTTGATCTGTTTGTCCTTTTTGATAAGATAATTCGGCTCAAAGTGTCTTTTGTACTAGAGATGTGTGGTGGGTATAATGTGTTGTGGAATACCTTGAACCTCATAGTCATTGAGATATCCCACACAGCCATCAGATTCATTCAGAATGTGGAATACCTTGAACCTCGTAGTCATTGAGATATCCCACACAGCCATCAGATTCATTCAGAATGTGGAATACCTTGACCCTC
>NW_013749011.1:0-1344 GCF_000517525.1 Limulus polyphemus
GTGGCACAGCGATATGTCTACGGACTTACAACGTTAGAAACCGGGTTTCGATACCCGTGGTGGGCAGAGCACAGAAAGCCCATCGTGTAGCTTTGTGCTTAACTTCAAACAAACAAACTGTTGAAACCATGTTATCTTGTGAACTCTTAAAAGCAATCTGAAAGTGATGCATTTCATTAGAGTTCTGTTTCTCTATTTTTCATTGTACAGAGATTGAATCCAATATTAAAATTAGGCTCTTTATCTATAAAATATCCATTATTTTTTTAGTGATGAAGATTGAGTGGCTCATAGGCAGTTTTGTGTCATGGGGCGAAGAATTTCAACTGAAAATAAATACCCACCCAAAATATCATGTTTTGTACTAGTTAAAATGTTCAATATGACTACGAGATTTCTAATTTCCAATAAGATGAGAAGCATTGAGAGACAAGAAAATCAAACACACGTACACATACACACTCATATATATATATTTATTCTTGTTAATAGAGTTATTAATAACACAATTAACTTTTAAAATGTTTACCGGGAAAAGCAAAATCATCAAAAGGTATAAATGTATTTAACAGATAGCAACAACATTCCACTTATATGCACTAAAATGCTGACACCATATTATTGTCCATTTATAATGAGGGTGTGATAATTTATAACAACGATCTTAAACATATATATATGTTTTTGAATCAGTGTATTAACGCTTAAGACACACAAACACACTAGAATGTCCTGTTTCTTATTTTTTAATTTTTGGAAAATTTCATAACATAAAAGCGATACATCTCAGAGAGAAATGATTCAAAAAATAGATTATGATGCTCATAGGAGTACATAAAAATAGAAAATTCTTTGCCTACGATGTAACGGTCTGTTTCTTATTTTTTTTTCTGTTTTAAAGTCACTTTTTATCCGCTGTCTTCTTCTCTGTTCTCTCCCCCCTTCTCTCTCTATATATATATATACAAGTTTTCAAATTAACTGTATTACATCATGTACAATAAATAAATTATATATATATATATATTCGAATCTAAAAAGTATGCTTTGGCAGAGGTAATGTTTCAGCAACAAAACCAAGATTATTTTAGTCGAACGTTAATCCTTTATCTTATAGTGTTCTTCAAACTTTATTGTTATAAAAATTTATAACATTTCAGATGTTATGAATACAGCAATCGATATATTCGGTTTACAATGGCCCGGCATGGCCAGGTGGATAAGGCGCTCGACTCGCAATCTGAGGGTCGTGGGTTCGAATCCCCGTCCCACCAAACATGCTCTCCCTTTCAGCCGTGGGAGCGTTATACTATGACGATCAATCCCACTATTCTTTGGTAAAAG
>NW_013749012.1:0-1348 GCF_000517525.1 Limulus polyphemus
TTTATGTACTGTGAAACTCCCACTTATTCTCCAAAGTTGTAGAAAATTCTCGAGAGTAAGAATCAACAATATACGTATATATGTAAACACTTAAATTGTATTGTTACGTAAGACTGAATTTTCTAGAAAATGTTCCTACGCCTATAAATATAACTAACGCGACGCGCCAACAGGGAGTGTCTATTATTAGTGTGCTATAAAATTTCGAAAGCTATAGCTGTGATTTTTATAACCCTTATCAATCGGAAAACTTAAGATATCTGACCAGGAATATTTATAAATTGCGAACGTTAGAAATTGTTTAACTTCTCATTGCACATTAGTATTTTTACGAAAATATTACCTAACTTCAATTGTGGAAAACAGCGTGTGTGGCCAAGGAGATAAAACTAGATGGCTAAGATGTCAAGGAAGTTTCAGACTAGAAAGAATACTTTATATTGTTTGTAAGTTTGTGAAACTTGTGTTTATAAATCTTTGTATGTAAGAACTATTTGTAATAATTGTTACTATAAATTGTATTGTTATATGTATATTAAAACGTATTTGTATTAAAAACGAAGACAGTGTGTATCAATCTTGTTGGCAAATAGTAAATTGACTAAAATATCGTCACATATTTAAATGCTAAATCCAAAGTACAATTTAACTACTAAATTGAAATTATCAGTTAACTAGGCTTGGCTTCGGACTAATCGAAATTATAATAGGTAACAAAGCCCGCCAGTCGAACTGACAATGGCAAGTCGATCTCAACTCATAACGTATGGCCATTTTTCGTCTAAACTAAACATTTGCATAATATTGGTATTTGATTTTAATGAATTTGTCAAACTATGATTATCTGAACCTGATTTTAATTTAGAAATTAGTACAAAAATCGTTCACAAAACACCCATATTTGACCTATCATATGAAGAATGCATTGGATTTTAGCCCAGAGGGAAATCTTAAGATGAAAATATGTTCTTTCTTTTTCGGTGTTTATTATGTGTTGCAGAAAAATATACGTCTCAAACAAAAAGTGGCACATTATGTCCTTTTCTGGAGGGGGTGGGAAACCTTAAGATGAAAATATATTTTTTTTTCGGTGTTTATTATGTGTTGCAGAAAAATATACGTCTCAAACAAAAGGTGGCACATCGTGTCCTTTTCTGGAGGGGGGTGGGGTGGAGAAGAATGTTATTTAAGTATCTGCACTTCCAAATGTTCAACATTCTTAATTTTAGTGGATGGAAATAATTAAGAAAATTTATGATATAAATATAATTAAATTCATTCGAATGTATTTGAGAATTTGTGGCAAAACTTGATACAATACTTGAATATATATATACAACTATTTAGT
>NW_013749013.1:0-1347 GCF_000517525.1 Limulus polyphemus
AAGGGAGTAAGACATCCCAGTCATCTTGGCGACTATTACAAAACTTTGCCAATTCCTGTCCCAGTGTTCAGTTGTACTTTTCTACCATCCCATCAGACTGTGGGTGAAGTGGCATTGTTCTGGTCTTTCGAATGCCAAACAACTTGCAGCATTCATAGGACAGAGCTGATTCGAAGTTACGGCCATGACCTGAATGCAGTTCGTATGACATACCAAATCTGAAACAGAAATCACTAATAGCCAAAGCTACAGTTGTAGCTTCTTGATTTGATATTGCATATGCCTCAGGCCACTTGGTGAAATAATCCATCACCACACAAATGTACCTGTTTCCAGCACGAGTTTGGGGCAAAAGATGAGCAGTGTCAATGTCTACTCTATAAATTGGTGCGCCAACTTGATACAACTTCATTGGAGCATGTCCCTTATGCTTGGGCCCCTTTTAGCACAACATGTACTGCATGTCCTGTACCATTCTTCCACATCTTGCCTCATACCTATCCAGTAAGATCTCTGTGTATGTGACTCAATGTCTTCTTAACTTCGAGATGTCCTCCTGTTAAACTATCATGGGATTGATGCAGCACAACTTCCCGTAACTTTCATGGTATAACTGTTTGCCAGGTCCTCATATTCCCATCTCCGGAGAAGAATACCATCTTCAAGCTTTAACTGGTCCCATTGTGCAAAATTCGTTATTTGTCACAGGGCTTAAGCTAGACACCTTCTCCCAAGCAGGGCACAAAACACTTGCTTTTAGAAAATCAATTATTGCCTTCAAATCTTGGTCTTTCTCCTGCTCTGCTTTAATATCTATACCTAGTTCCATTTCACCATCATCAACTCCTTCAGTCATTTTGACTTCAGCTTGATGACATCTGATTAGCTCAACCTCTCGTTGCAGCAATGTTTGCAGTCATTTTTGCAGAGTCTTCGGCTCAGTCCATCTGCATTTGATTGAGATTTTCCTTCTCTGTATTCAATATCATAATTATACTGGTCTATCTTTCCGATTCAACGTGCCAGTTGTCACTCTGGGTTCTTTAATGATCTTAACCAGCGTAATGCAGCATGGTTTGTCCTGATGGTAAACCTAGCTCCATAGAGGTAAGGATGGAAATATGTCAGGCTCTTTACTAAAGCAAGGAGTTCCCTCCATGTTACACAGTAGTTCCTCTCTGGTCTACTCAGGACCCTACTGAAGTAGGCCACCACATGTTTGTTTTCACCCACTTTCTGAGACAACACTCCCCCAGTTCCGACATTACTATCATCACAATCCAGCATGTACGTCAGTGAGGGATCTGGAAGCTTTAAAAGTGGAGTGGAGGCCAATTTTCTTTCAAT
>NW_013749014.1:0-1991 GCF_000517525.1 Limulus polyphemus
GTTGCTGGAGCATTACTAAGCCCGAATGGCATCACTTGGTATTGCCAGAGACTTTGGCCATAACTAAATACTGTCTTAGGTCTATCTGCTTCAGCCATTTTTACTTGATGGAAACCTGACTTTAAGTCCAGAGTTGAAAGCCACCTGGCTCCACTTAGGGCATCAAGAGTATCATCAATTCTTGGCAGTGGATACGAGTCTTTTTTGGTTATACTGTTAAGAGCCCTGAAGTCCACACAGCAATGTTGGGTCCCATCCTTCTTCTGGACTAACACGACGGGAGCTGACCAGGGACTATCTGATTTCTCGACTATCCCTTCCTTAATTAGACCATCCATGACCTTCTCTATCTCTTGTCGCTTTGCTGGAGCTATTCTCCTCGGAGGTATCTTTATTGGACGCTGATTGCCTGTGTTTATTCTGTGGTCTACAAGGTTTGTGCAGCCGAGGTCATGATCTCCTTTCGAAAAGACGTCAAAAGTTATTTTACCTGAAGAGCCTGTGATGATGCCAAATGGACTATGCTCTTCTTATAGAGGTCAGTTAAATGTTCTGGAAATGTATGTCCTTTCTTTATAGTTATATTTCTTGCTTTAACGTTGACTGGCTCTACCTCCTGGCACACACCCAACAATGCCCCTTTCTTAACTCAATGACTACTGGTACTAACTTTCTTAGTAGGTAATGCAAGTGTGCATTTGTGAATTGAAAAAAATGATAGAGAACGTATCTTTTAATGGATTTCTGATTTTATTTTTATAAATAGTAGCATAACATTCAACTATTTGTACAAAAGTGTATTCTTTAAAGAAGTTTAAAGAGGAATTTAATGAAAAAAATTCCTAAAATACGTTTTAGACTGTAAATAAGCGCCCTCTAAGAAGAAATGTTTTTTCAAAAATTTTTTTAAGATATTTCCTTTCACCTCAGCACTGGTTCTGACATCTATGATTGGTATCTAAACCTTTTTCTAGTCTGTTTTCTTTATAAAACTGCGTCTGGGCGTGTTAAACCTCAGTTGTAAAACTTTTAGCCAATCCTAGTCGAAAGTGACAATTTCAGTACCAATTATTCCAATTGATGCATCTCCCATTTGACAAATCATAGGATGACAAGGAAAGCACGTGATGAAACGTTGTTCTCTAGATTTTACAATATGAATGTGGGTGGTGCTTATTATAGTAACTGCCATTTTATGTAGAGGTTGTAATTAGTACTGGCCAATAGGGCTTTTCTATAAGCGTTAGAAAAGTTGCTTCTGGAAAAAACTGCATGGGATATACGTGACTTTTATTTTTCTTATATAGTAGCTTAAGTCATGGCATGGTATATCTGTTTATATTAATCATTATATTGAAAAATTAACTCAAAATAGATATATTTTTTAGGAAAGAAGTTGATCCACGCGTGTTAGGGTTAAGAGTTACCGAGTGGCGAGTGCAAAGTCTTTACATGAATTAGACTTAGGACTTTGAACTGAAAGAGTTTGTGATTTTTTATATTCTTTTGAATTTAAATTTGTAGTTTTGAGCTCAATAATTTAGCATGATTTTATATTTAGTTCATAATAATAATAATAATATGATTCAGTGTTTAGAATGATAAACTTGTGTGATTTGTACGTAATATTACTAGTACCAGTACCACAAAAGAAATTTATAAATTTCCTTCTTACAATCTTTGCTTTGTAGTAAGACCCACACTTCTGTTGTTATTGCGTTAGAATTAAAACAGTCTAACTGACTATATAAACTAGCTATAGTTTATTCTGATATTTTGCAAATGGCTCAAACTCAGTAGTGACAACGATAAAACCCATATGTTGGTTGTGAAACAGGCTAAATACATTCATCCGAATAATACAGGGAAGCTATGACATTCTCACAGTTGGGGGTCTCAATACATTGAAGAGCTTAAGTTTCACATTCCAACATAAATCTTGCCTGTAATGAGAGGAATGTGAACAGGACAAATATTTTAAGTGCTGTAAA
>NW_013749015.1:0-1347 GCF_000517525.1 Limulus polyphemus
CACCTTGATGCTCACAAGAGTTTGCTGATACGTAGAATCTATGACAAATTTGCACCTTTGGCCATCCAGCTTTCCTGTCACATAGACGCTATGTGTGCTTGGCATTTTACTCCTAGCTGTAGGGACTTTCATGATGGGGGTTGGTGAGTGTCCCTCAACACCAACCACTACTGGTCTCCTTGAGACTGACTTGTTGGTGATATTTTTCCTACACTGGCTCCTCAGATGTCCCTGCTCCCCACAGTTCCAACAGCGTTTATGGGTAGCAGCCTTTCCTGCTGTATCATCTCCCCTGTGTTGAAGTTTCCAGCATTGAGCTCTCGTGTGCCCAGGTTTGTTACAGTGCCAGCAAAGTCCCTCAAACTTCTATGAAAGCTTACCTTTTCTGGCCTTGAATTCAGATGACTGTACCAACCTTGGTACCTCTGTGCTGGACTTAACGTAGGATTCAAATTCGAGAGCTCTGGCAATTGCATCCTAAATGGTAGAGAGGTATGCTTGCTTCACTTGTATCTTTAGTTGTGGACTGTCCAAGGCATCTATGAACGGATCCCTCAGCAACAACTTGAGAAGATTGGGTGGTGCAGTTTGGTAGGCCTTGTGTGCCATGCTTTCCAAGTCCTGTGCCAGCTCTTGCAGGCTCTCCCCTTTAGCACGGACTCTCGTCCTAAACCTAGCCCTGTAGACTTCTGACTGACTTTGGGTTCCGTACCTGAGTTCTAGAGCAGTTACCAGTGCTCTATAGTTGTGTCTGTCGTCTGCTGACAACTGTCCAAGTATTTCCAGTGGTTGTCCCTTCAACCTCGTTGCCAGATATACTGGCTTCTGCTCCTCTGTCCATCCATTCATCTCTGCCAGTAGCTCAAACATGCTACCCCTTTCAGCCAGTCTGGATATTATACTTCCCAATCTCTCCAAAATTTACTCACTCCAAACTTTTTCACTATCAACCTGATGAGCATGGCACGGCTCAGTGGTTAGGGTGCTTGACTTGGAATCTGCGGGTCACAGGTTCGAATCCCCATCACCGAACATGCTAGCCCTTTCAGCCATAGAAGTATCCTGATGTGATAGTCAATCCCATTAGCCCCACAGTGGCACAACGGCAGGCCTGCGGACTTAAAACGCTAGAAACTGGGTTTCGATACCCGTGGAGAGAAGAGCACAGAGAGCCTATTGTGTAGCTTTGTGCCTAACTTAAAACAAAACAAAAAGAAACAATCCTATTATTCGTTGGCAAAAGAGTAGTCACTGCTAAATTAGGAATGACTAGCGCAGATAATCTTCGCGTAGATTTGTGCGATATTCAAAACAATCAATCCATCCTTACATATTTTCTAACTTCTT
>NW_013749016.1:0-1341 GCF_000517525.1 Limulus polyphemus
TTTAAATTTTAATTTAAGTCGAATTTTGTCTCTGATTCAAATCTCGGACACGAGCCCCCAATTTATTATGTTACTTATTCAGAATTTGAAATAATTCGAAACCGAGTTAAATAATTTAATTTTTAATAGTTGAATTGTACCCTCGATTTAGTGCCTAGAAATATGCCGATATTTTATTTAATTTACGCTATTTTCCAACAAGATTAATTCACACCGTTTTTTTGTATTTAATACAAATACATTTCAATATATATACAACAGTATAAGTTACAATAGCAACTATTATGATTAATTATTACAAACAAAGTTTCATAAACAAAAATTTCACTAACTTACAAATAACATAAAATCTTCTTAGTTCAGAGTCTCCTTGATATCCAGCGAGTTAACTTGAAGTCGATGTACGTACAATTGCCGAGAAAGTAGCTAGCTTTGTCAGACACTGAATTGTTGGACCGTCAAAGAAAGATAATATTTTCATAAAACCACTAATGTCCGATGAGAATTGAGTAATACTTTCGGAAAGATACTAACGTCTGATAAGAATCCACTGACGTTCGAACTTTATAACTGTTCCTGGTCAAATGTCGTATATTTTCCAGTTGATAAGGGTTAGCAAAATCACGGTTTATAGTGTACACGGTTATAACGGGTTCCTAGCAGACTTATTTCTATTTTTTTGGCGCGTTGCCTTGGCTATTTTTATAGGCACTATATTTAACTGGTTACAGAAATGGCTGGCTAACTGTGCTCTGCCAACCATGGGTATCGCAATCCGGATTCTAGCGTTGTAAGTCCGCAGACATACTGCTGTGCCACTGGGGGGCATTCTTTAGAATTCCCATATACTTGTACTAAGGGCATGTCATAAGTGTTCTGCTTGAATGAACATACTGATCAAATTTAAGGTCTAAAATAGCTGTCATGGTACCCCATGGAGTGTCTTAACAATAAAGAAAGAAGCTAGCGTATGGTACGGTATATGCTAGAGGAAATCAATTTAATAGTACTCCACAAGTAAACCTTGATAGTGTTTAACACTGTATATTAAGTTTTGTTGTCATGCCACGGCCCAAGAAGCGTAGAGCAGAGAGTTTGCATAAAAGCTTTACGTGACGCTGATTGGACTCTCAGACAAATTGCTGCAGACTTGAAATGCTCCCCAAACATTGTCAAGACATCCTATACCGTGAGACCGAGATAGGTAAATTTGAAAATAGGAAAGAGTGAGATAGACGACCATGTATCAAATAACAGAAAATGGCCAGATCTACAGTATCAAGAAGACTAAATGAGAATGGAATATTTAGTCATGTAGCAGCTGTGTTATTACAGTTTAAT
>NW_013749017.1:0-1376 GCF_000517525.1 Limulus polyphemus
TAGCATCATGCTTTATGTATAGCTCAGTGGGTAATATAAAGACATCATGCTTCATACATAGCTCAGTAGGTAATATAAAGACATCATGCTTTATACGTAGCTCAGTGGGTAATATAAAGACATCATGCTTCATACATAGCTCAGTAGGTAACATAAAGACATCATGCTTCATACGTAGCCCAGTAGGTAATATAAAGACATCATGCTTTATACGTAGCTCAGTGGGTAATATAAAGACATCATGCTTCATACATAGCTCAGTAGGTAATATAAAGACATCATGCTTTATACGTAGCTCAGTAGGTAATATAAAGACATCATGCTTTATACGTAGCTCAGTAGGTAATAGTTTTCAGGTCTTCCAGTATGATGACGAGAACGTCTTACATTTCCCGAAAACACCAGTTTTGATTAAGAAACAGATCGTTAAGATCCTTAATTGGATCACAAAGAACATTATCGTGGAAAACAAAATACAATTAATCTTGCTAGTAACCTAATAAACTTGTGCCGAACATAGCAAAAATATTTCATTTGCTTTAAACTTTTCGTTTCATGTGTTGTTTTTTTATCTTCTTGAATTCGCAATGAAATAGTAATACCTTTTTGTCTTGTGCAGCTGGCATATGAAAAAATTGGGCACCTATTGTTAGTGCCTATGTTGAGCAAATTTTATGGCCTATAATTCAACAAAAGAAGGCATCAGTTTCATGAAGTAACTTTTTGATGTTTACGAGTTGGAAGATAAAATCATTAATTGTTTCTGTCTTGTACTCAGTAATTTAGTGCTGACTGTCAGGAAAGGGAGACAATGTCTCTATAATGTTATATTTATCGTTCAAAGTAAAAACAAGAAGAAAAAGAACAATAACAAAGCAAAGTTGATTGCACGAAATAATTACATTTCTTAATTAGAAGTGTGTGTTGGTGTTAACTCCTTTTTAACAAATTCGTAGGAACATTCTTATGAACTCCCCTTTTCAACGAGAGTTTCGTATTCGTATGGTTAATGTTGAATTTGTGAGCCTATTGATGAAATAACTCATAAGTCTTAGGATTGATTTTTTTTAGAAATAACGAGTATGCTCCGGAATAAGTAACTTCCTGGATAATTATATCTTCTAGAATAAGTGGTTTCCTAGACATCTATATGTTGCAGAATAAGTAGTTTCCTGGATAGCTATACGCTGCAGATTAGGAAGTTTCTTAGGTAATTGTATACTCCAGAATATGTAGTGTCTTGGATAACTATGTGTTCCAGAATAAGAAGTTTCCTGGATAGCTATACGCTGCAGATTAGGAAGTTTCTTAGGTAATTATATACTCCAGAATATGTAGTGTCTTGAAGCAACATATAGTTGAAGAATAAGAAGTTT
>NW_013749018.1:0-1551 GCF_000517525.1 Limulus polyphemus
GTAACCATTCTTAAATTGACGCTTCAATTTATTAATATGTACTTGATCACCTACATTGAACTGAAATTTTACTTTGTAAAGTGTTTTCCACACCACAGACTGATTAGAGTGATTAACATCTGTTGGTCTCATTTTAACACTGCGATGATACGACTGATTATAGTCACTGACCAGATGTTTCAATACAGTGATATGTTTATAAGTTCCATGATGAGTAAAGTGGTGCCACATTTTAGTTTTAATAGTGCGATTAAAACTTTCTACTATATATACTTTTGTTTCGTTATGTGTAGTAAAGATGTGAATGTCTTGTTCCTTGAGATAACTTTGAAAGAGACGATTAGTAAACTCTGTTCCAGCATCGGTTTGAAGTTTACAAGGTTTTCGACCCTGTTTTAAAAATTGTTTAAAGATTTTATAAGTGTTGCACCTTTCTTATCCTTGAGTGGAACAACCCATTATATTTAGAAAACACGTCAATACACGTCAGTAAATACTTAAACTGATTCTTATATTGACTTAGTTTAGAGAGATCCACCAAATCAGCCTGACATTGTTCATCGATCCCTGAACCGATAACTCGGTTTCTCGAAAACTTATATCTTACTGGTTTAAGTAGAGTGTGTGTGTCCTGTCGACTTAACCAGTCTTTAACCTGACTTACAGTTACGGATTTACCTGCCATCTAAATAAAGGCTGTACTCCACCAAAACTAGCAGGATGTGTAAGGTTATAATAGATAGATTGTAAGGTTTTATTAGTATTTATTTTCTACGTCGTCTATTTTTATATACATTTTTACCATCCGCTTTGTCTCTAACCGTATTAATAATATGCCCTTTATAACAAACGATATTAATTCTTAGACGGCTCAAGATATCATGAGTCGGCGATTCCAT
Organism: Limulus polyphemus; assembly: GCF_000517525.1. Lineage (NCBI taxonomy): Eukaryota > Metazoa > Arthropoda > Merostomata > Xiphosura > Limulidae > Limulus > Limulus polyphemus. Next base: position 900 of record NW_013749018.1, read on the forward strand.
CTTAATTTTAAAGGGGTTCCATGGCTTGTCAATGAAAGGTCCGATGTCGGTTGCAGCTGGTTTATCATCTTTGCTTTATCATCTATGTGTAATGTATCATTTCGTATGATTGAATTTATATCATTATCTATAGAGTTCACTACTTTATGTACAGGTCTTTCATAATCTTTGGATTGATAAAGAGAATGTACCAGTTCTTCAGTAACAAGAACCATTCGTTTTACCATTTTTTTTAAATTCCAGCAGCTTTACCAATAGCCTGTCCTGTCAAACTACCAAATAATGAAAGTATTGGTGCTAAAGTAATGGTAAAAACCATCCTTTCTCTATTAGCAAGTTTCTTTACTGTTTAACTGATGTGTTCTTGACAGCCAACTCTCTCAATAATGACCTGTAACATCAACTTTCTTCACACTACAGTGATAATAATTTTTAATATGAAACAGACATTTTGGTGTCGATTTTGGAAGTTGATTAACTTTGGGGCATCCAAAGCAATTCCAGAGTGTAACTTAATCATTCTTACTGAAAAGTTATTAACACAAATTTTATGTTTCAATAACACAAGAAGAATATTTTAGTACAACATCACAAGACTGTCACTCAGGTACTTTGTGTGGTTATCAAAAAGTATGTAAAGAGGATACACATA
>NW_013749019.1:0-2456 GCF_000517525.1 Limulus polyphemus
CAACAACAACTGAGATGATTGTTTTCAGTGGCTAAGGTATATCAACAACAACTGACATGATTGTTTTCAGTGGCTAAGGTATATCAACAACAACTTACATAACTGTTTTTTTTTGCCCTAGTATTTAAACACAGTTCTTACTTCAAGTTTTGCCTATATCCAGTAAAGTAACGCCTATTTGTAATTTATTTTTTAAACAAATACATTTCTGTAAAAATATCCCTCTTTCTCAGAGAATTAATAAAATAAATCCTTTTCACATGGTCTTCGAAATTGATTGATTTTTATGAATGGTATGTAATGTCTGTAAATATTATCTGATTTTTACAAATGGTTTATGATGTCTGTAAATATATTAACTTACCTATTAATTTACCAGTTAGTTACATTTATGAAACTGGGTACAAATTGATATACTTATGTATATCAGTGTTATGTTAAAGTAACTTGTTTTAAATATCTCATGTTCTAAAGTTTTCTAACGTTTTTCTCATTCGTGGCAAAACCTCTTATCTGATGGTCGTTCCTGTTTTTGCGTGGGTTCCAATTTTTGGCCGGCGATAAGTTTTCGAACTTACAACACTAAAATCCGGGGTTAACTTCCCTGTGGTGGACGGAGCACATAACCTGATGTGACTTTTTGAACATACTTGTTTAAACATTTGTTTAACAACAAGTAAAAGCTTGGAATGGTTTATTCTTTCATTGGGGGTGTGTGTCCGTGGGCCAGACTAGTTTCGGAGAATTCCACTCCTCATTAGTGACCCTGGACACTACCACAGAATGAAACTTTAGACCAAACCAAGTCTTTATAGTAGTGAGGTATCACTTTTTTTGTGAATGCAAAACACTAAAATACACCAAGGTTTGTAATACGGTTATTGTTTATTTATTGGATAACATGGTTATTATGGTTGTTTACATAACAAAGATGATATAATCACAGCAATCACTTTCAATCATATATTTGTTAAGTCTTGGTTCTGCGGGAAGTGTTTCAGGATGAGATGAATTGTTTAAGACTAACTTTGTTACAGAACTCGTCAAACTACTACAATTACTGAAAGTGTTACAGAACTCGTCAAACTACTACAATTACTGAAATTGTTACAGAACTCGTCCACCTACTACAATTACCGAAAGTGTTACAGACCCTGTCAAACTACTATAATTACTGAAAGTGTTACAGAACTCGTCAAACTACTATAATTACTGAAATTGTTACAGAACTCGTCAAACTACTACAATTACCGAAAGTGTTTAGAACTCGTCAAACTACTACAATTACTGAAAGTGTTACAGAACTCGTCAAACTACTACAATTACTGAAATTGTTACAGAACTCGTCAAACTACTACAATTACTGAAAGTGTTACAGAACTTGTCAAGCTACTACAATTACCGAAAGTGTTACAGAACTGGTAAAACTACTAAAATTACTGAGAGTGTTACAGAACTCGTCAAACTACTATAATTACCGAAAGTGTTACAGAACTCGTCAAACTACTACAATTACCGAAAGTGTTACAGAACTGGTTTATGAGGAGGCAATTTTGTTTGTGTATTTGAAAACAGATTTTAAATGTTATTGATTGCGGCGGTTTTCAAATGTTTATGAATCCATAAGAACAATAAATTAAAATGTGGTCCGTGTTTCTAAAGACCTAACCTGTTAAAAGATCGATTCCACTTATCTGTCCCTTCCGTGGATGATTATTATGCGGACCAAGTATATGAGTCTGTATTACTTTTGTTATTTTCTGTATAACACGTAATAAATTAAATCACGAAGACGTTCATAAATCTTTAAACGTCATGCGTCAGTAGAAAACCACCAAATTAGAAGCGATATTTCAAGAATTTCCGACATTATTTGACAGACGAGGAAAGAGTTCTTATCGAAGTTGAATTTCAATTTTCATTCCTTTGAGATTTGAAAAGAAAATCACTGTTTTTAAACCAAAGTCGTTCGATTGAATATTGTTTGAATTAAGATATATGTTTTCTTTGGCCGCAGGTTTCATCTGTTTAGCTGAATTTGGTCGTTTTTTATTACTAATTAATTCATATCAATTTTACTCGGATACACGAACGTGCGTTTATAATTTTGTTTATTTTAAAACAAAGCCACTTTGGTATATATGCTCTGTCCAGCGTGGAGAATCTGTAAACTTATCGCTGTCCCTCACAACGTTGGTCTAAAGCGAAAAATAAGGTTATTGTTTATTTATTAGATAACAGTTATTACAGTAAGGATTATTGTGTGATTGAACTAGCTGCAATAACAAACCTATTGCAGCTAGTTCAATCACACAATAATCCTTACTGTAATAACTGTTATCTAATAAATAAACTAAAACCTTATTACAAGCCTATTGCAGCTAGTTCAATCACACAATAATCCTTACTGTAATAACTGTTATCTAATAAATAAACTATAACCTTATTACAAACCT
>NW_013749020.1:0-1825 GCF_000517525.1 Limulus polyphemus
AGCCATGTACTTTGAGGTACGATGATATATCGATTAAAATTGGCCATGTACTTTGAGGTACGGTGATATATCGATTAAAATTAGCCATGTACTTTGAGATACGGTGATATATCGATTAAAATTAGCCATGTACTTTGAGGTACGGCGATATATCGATTAAAATTGGCCATATACTTTGAGGTACGATGATATATCGATTAAACTTAGCCATGTACTTTGAGGTACGATGATATATCGATTAAACTTAGCCATGTACTTTGAGGTACGATGATATATCGATTAAAATTAGCCATGTACTTTGAGTTACGATGATATATCGATTAAAATTAGCCATGTACTTTGAGGTACGGTGATATATCGATTAAAATTAGCCATGTACTTTGAGGTACGATGATATATTGATTGCCGATCATTATATCGTCAGTTTCATATTTTATAGTCTCCACAATCTGTATTGGGCAAATGTGTAATGTTCCTCAAACCAGGGGGAAAAATGTGCCATGGATGAACCATAAAACTGCTAAATTTCGATGAAGTGGAGTGTAGGTAATCTAGTGTCACAATTTGTAGTATTTACTCATGGTACGTTATATAAATATTAGCTACTCTTGCAATAATTGCACAAAATATATGAATATTTAAGAAAATTCGTCAATGTTTAAAGCACGTAACAAAGAATGAAGATCTTGAAGTAACTGTTCTGTCTTGTTCACAACCGGATTAATGTTAACTTAAAAGAATGTCGTTGTTACAGAAAGACAAGAACAGTCAATATTCAGAAACAACAACATAATACCATCACAATTAGTATACATCAAACTAAAGATCTAATGGAGAGTAAAAATAACAATTACCAAAATCCCCGTGAAAATGATTCCAATACATTGGCGTCCGTAGCGTGGATCCGTAGTTAGCATGTCCGGAATGTGAATCCAAAGGTTCATGGTTCGCGTAACATTGCCATAAAAGCGTGCTCCGCACTATCAGCTGTGGGCGCGCTATAAGAGTGACGGTGATATCCCACCATTCAATCAGACAAGAGTTCGCGGTGCGTGGTGTTGCGTAGCTGCCTTCCCTCTAGTCTATCAGTTCGAAATAAGGAACAGCTATGCGCAGGTACCTTTGCATAGCTTTGCGCGAACATTGTTAAAATAAACACAAAGCAATACTCTGAAGAAGAGCCCCCCAGTGGCACAGCGGTATGTCTGCGGACTTACAACGCTAGAATCCGGGTTTCGATACCCGTGGTGGGCAGAGCACAGATAGCCCATTGTGTAGCTTTGTGCTTAATTACAAACAACAACAACTGAAGAAGAAAAAAAGAATACCACCAAAAGTCATAATTAAGAGCACAGTGGAATACCAGACTGTTATTCTTGTGGTGTCTATATATTCCTATATGATTTTCATCCAGTGCTGTACACATCTGATTGCATGTTCAATGGCAACAGCAAAATCTTCTATATTACTTGGGACTTGAAATTGTGGGCAGATGAGTAGATGAGCAGACAGCATGTCCACTAGAGTAGACTCATTTCATCATGTTGACCCGCCGACCTGACGACTGAGAGCTTTTTAAATGTTATAGCTCTTTTTCGCTCAGCTGGTGTCATGGTCATGTTTCTATGTGGAAGCTTTTGGAGGAGGAATCTCCATAGTTCTTGACATTTGATCACTGTAGTAGTGTCCAGTAGTTAAATTGAACCGCCGAAACTGTATTTCGTGATTTCAGGCGCTTCTTTACTTCCACATGGCTATATAGAACAAAACTGCAATGGCGATGTTTCTACTATAGCCTATCATGTCACAGAAAAATACTATACAG
>NW_013749021.1:0-1347 GCF_000517525.1 Limulus polyphemus
AAGGAAAGTTCGAACGTACTGATTGAGTTGATTAATAGTGTGAGATAGATTATAGAGTAATCAGAACAATAAACATGCTATAACTTATTAAAAGATATGGAGAAAGTGCTCGAAATCCGAAAATCAGCGACTATGTTTTCAGTGGAGTCGGGTGTTTCGAGTGCCATAACTGTTAGATCGTGTTTGTAAAGAAATGTAATTCCTTGGTTGAAGAGAAAAACAGTTTAAAAATGATCGTTATAACTGGAAAAGGAAGAAGTAAATATTGGAGATCGTTTCAATAAGAATAATGTTACCACCATTTATATATTTGTAAAATAAAAAAGTTGTCATTTCTATGTTGTAAGTATTAAACTGTATGTAACGTAATATGGAGTATGATAAAATCTCTCGGGTTCTAGAATTTAATTGAAAGGTTGTTTGTTTTTTCCTCTAACTGCTAGGGTTAAGACAGATAGTTTTGTGGATGTACGACCTGTAGTTAAATGAACATCAATATGGAGACTTCAGTCTCAAACTTTCCATCTGAAAAAATCTACATGGACATAACCATGAACGAACTGGCCTGTAAAGTTACTGAAGATAAAGTAAGTAACCCTAAATTTCACTAAACTAATAGGATTTTACATTCCTGATTTAAACATCTTATGTATAAGCTATCTATTTATTACGTTCTCGTTTCTTTCCTTTTTTTTTCCATTTTTCCACAGTTTCATTTGTGGAAAACTAAAAGCTGGCCACAGAAATGAAGTTTTGAAGGAGAAAGTTGTCTCTTTTAATAGATCGTGATAAGGTATTAATATTATAATACTAGACAAGTATCATAAAGTTAACAGTAATAGAGTTGATTAGTCCTGTTTGGACTGGCACTTGTACAGTCCAGAATCATAGTGACATCATAATCTTAGCCAGTAATATAGCGACAAGAATAATTGTATTGATCAGACTACTGTATAATCACATCTGTACAACTCAGACTCGACCTAAGTATTTCGATACTGTGTCTAAAAATGGTTTTTTATTGAATTAAATCTTATTGACAAGTTATTAATGTCTGCAATAAAAAGTGATGTTGTCCGTTAGTTTGCTACGTTTTTGCACTTTGTGACCTTCCAAAATATTTTACTTCTCTTACAACACCTTCCTGCACGTGCCCACAAAATGACTATAATAACTACAACACGAAATATAAATATTAAAGTACGTTCATTGTATTATTTTTACTTAAACGTCGATTCTAAAGAGATTATTTCATATGGTATCTTCACAGAATAATATAATAATCACTTTTTGTGTTCTTACACAGCTGATTGAAAAGTAGAGAAACACAGATATTAAATTAAGATG
>NW_013749022.1:0-3037 GCF_000517525.1 Limulus polyphemus
CTTGTGCTTTTAGTAGCACGTGATATTTTGTAACGTGTAAGAAACTTTCATCTCATCCAATCATTTAGTAACGTAGAGAGGAAAGAGATAATTTGGATATTTGACAATTTATTAAGCAAAGCTTCACTTCTGTGAAGTTATTGATAATTTTCTTTATATTTTGTTTTTTAAAAACTAATATTTGTATGGCTCCAGATTTAGAAGTGTTTCGAATAATGTCCCTGTGTACGATACTCAGGCTGTGTTGGTGAATTATTCCACAAAATATAAGCAGGTTTTCCATTTTAGGTTAGCAACATGTGAGTAAAAAAACTAGTTGTAGTATAAGTGTGCACTATTTTATGAACATCATTCAGCCCCCCAGTCAATAAAACATGTTTCAGCCAATAGAAGTTGATGTATGATGATCAACTGATAGAAAGATTCTCCATAAATTATTGGAATTGATTACACAGTGAATCTTTAAAAACCCAACCGTGACTGTCACATCGCTACATCAAGACATTCATGAATTACTAATGAAAAAATACACGTACTTAATCTTGTACTTTTAAGAGTCACTCATGACTACTTGTGGCTTGTGGCCTAATTTAATTTATTATTTAATGAAAGTTAAATCATTCATTTACTTTTCACTTCAGAAAACGATCCCAAAATGGTTTCTTCTTTTTCACCGCTGTTTAAACTGATTCCTGCTCACTCGTTAATTATCATTTGGTTTGAAAGACCGATTTGTAACACTATGCAAAAAATTTCGTATAAGAAGTTTTTCCTTTTAACTTCTGTTATGATATCATCAACTAGGTCATGTAAAAATAATGTAAAACCAAGGACTGTGTTTTGTAAGATTTACTTTGTATCCATTACTTAATTTCGCATTAGTTTTCTTATTTTTAGAGCCTTCATCATAGCTATTACTTGCTTTGTAACTACGATAACACAGAGCATCATCAATTGAGTTTTTCTTCTGGGATACGTTTTCTCTGAAAACATCAAATCGTAAAGATCGGATACGTTTTCACTTAAAGCATCAATTGGATAAAAATATCTGTTTAATCATCCTTATTTATTTTAGTGGAATTACTTTCACTCTGAGTGACATCAATGGATGTTTCTTCCCTTCCACGTGTAATATTCTCATTCCATTCACAGTTACATATTTGCATAAAATACTTCATACGTATGTTCTCCGTTGGGTTACACTTCTCATATTCTTGAGATGTTAACAGTCATTGAGACGTAGTCATAAAATAGTCTAAAGTGGGAAAATATTCCCAATATAAATTTATAGATCAAAAACGTGAGAATAAATTAAAGTTAAACATTTTCTGCTTTGCTAATATCACCACCAGAGAGTAGACTGTCTTTCAGATTGCTGGTTAACATCACAAAGACAGTCTACACTCTGGTCATGTCCATGACTTTTTCCACTACTCAACGATTACTGGACCAGAGAGTAGACTGTCTTTCATGTCCATGACTTTTTCCACTATTCAACGATTGCTGGTTAACATCACAAAGACAGTCTACACTCTGGTCATGTCCATGACTTTTTCCACTACTCAACGATTACTGGTCCACTTGTTTATCCCATTGATAAATAAATGAATATCAGGATTGTCATCAGAATCTTCAGACACAGAATCGTATGTAGGTACAACCACGTTGTTATCATCTGCTGAGATATTACTATAAACTTCAGTTATGAGTTTTTCTTGAGGGGTTTCTTGCCATTTTCCTTCCACATCCGCTGTCTTCAATCTCACCACTTTATCATAACCAACTTAGTCAACAAGCTACAGGATCCAATAACACCCTAAATGAGGCTATCTGTTAGTATAAGAATGTATATATACACTTAGACGTGTATAGTTACAGACAATTAAAGACACCGTTATTACAATATTAAATACATTATCTCCCCATTGCGTGCTAATGAAATTATTTTTATTTATATATTTATTTTAGCCAACTTTATCATTACTCTTGCTATGTTTATTGCCCTCCAGTCGTACAGCAGTATGTCTGCGGACTTACAACGCTAGAATCCGGGTTTCGATACCCGCGGTGGGCAGAGCACAGATAGCCCATTATGTAGCTTTGGGCTTAATTACAAACTATGATTATTAAAAAATCATAGAAACAAATTTTAAATGCCACTTGAACAACCACATGATGTGGTTAAACCACATAAACGTTAAGCTAAGTATACAGCTAAGGTGTATTTATGCCTCAAAGAACAGTATGAAGGTTTCTTTACTTTCTGTTAAACGTATGTACGTAACATTAACATGTGTATTTTTAGTGAGATATTTTTTGTTAATAAAAATGTTCCTCTTTTTTGTTCCTGATAATCAGGGTTACAGGCTATATAATAGTGATATTAAAGAGGGGGAGGAGTGGCTTTATATGTGAAATGTGAGTTACAACCTGTTGAAGTTGAGGATATCAAAGATAATAGCAAGGAGATTGAATCCATTTGGGTTTCTATTAGTGGATATAAAGGGAAAAGGCTTTTAGTGGGGGTTTGTTACAGACCACCAAATGATACTGATGAAATTAATAAGACACTTTACAGTGAGATTAAGATGATAAAGAATTGAGGGATGATAAAGAAAATCTAGTACCTGATGGTTATGAGATGGCTGGGTTATTAAATTTTACTTTTTCTTTGGTTTTTACTAACAAAGATTTAAGCAGTATTCCACATCTTGAACAGTGGATAAATGGAAACGAGATCAAATAAGATGTCTTCATTAATTCTGAACTGGTTAAGAAAAAATTAGGAAGTTTAAAAAAACGATAAAGCTCCTGGGCCACATAATATTTCCCCAAGGGTTTTGTAGGAGGTTAAAGATTGAATATGTGAGCCATTTACTACTATTTTTGTCAGTCCTTGAATATTGGGGTGGTACCAGAGGATTTGGAAGTTAGCTAATGTAACTCCTCTTTTCAAGGAAGGTGATAAAAATTGTCCCAGTAATTACAGACCCATTAGTATTACATCAGTTGTGAGAAAAGTTTGAGAAAGTCTGTT
>NW_013749023.1:0-1343 GCF_000517525.1 Limulus polyphemus
AGTGCACAGTATTATTAAATATTGTGTTTTCTTATTGACATTTGACAGTATTATTAAATCTTTATGTCTTTTTATTGACAGTACAGAGTATCGTTAAATCTTGTCTTTTTTTAAATAGTACATAGTATTGTTAAATCTTGTGTCTTCTTATTGAGAGTACAGAGTATTGTTAAATCTTGTGTCTTCTTATTGACAGTACACAGTATTTATAAATCCTGTAACTTCTTATTGACTGGACACAGTATTGTTAAATCTTGTGTCTTCTTATTCAGAGTACAGAGTATTGTTAAATCTTGTGTCTTCTTATTGACAGTACACAGTGTCGTTATATCTTGTGTCTTCTTATTGATATTACACAGTATCTTTAAATCTTCTGTCTTCTTACTGACAGTACACAGTATTTTTAAATCCTGTATCTTCTTATTGACAATACACAGTATTGTTAAATCTTGTGTCTTCTTATTGACAGTACCCAGTATTGATAAATCCTGTATCTTCTTATTGACTGGACACAGTATTGTTAAATCTTGTGTCTTCTTATTGACAGTAGACAGTATTGATAAATCTTGTCTTCTTATTGACAGTACACAGTAATATTATTAAATCTTGTGTCTTCTTATTGACAGTACACAGTATTGTTAAATCTTGTGTCTTCTTTTTACAGTAAACAATATCGTTAAATCTTATGTCTTCTTATTGATAGTACATAGTATTATTAATTCTTGTTTTCTTATTGATAGTTTCGTTAAATCCTGTATCTTCTTATCGACAGGACACAGTATTGTTAAATCTTGTGTCTTCTTATTGACAGTACACAGTATCGTTATATCTCGTGTCTTCTTATTGACAGTACACAATATTGATAAATCCTGTATCTTCTTATTGACAGTACACAGTATTGTTAAATCTTGTGTTTTCTTATTGACAGTACACAGTATGGATAAATCCTGTATCTTCTTATTGACAGGACACAATATTGTTAAATCTTGTGTCTTCTTATTGACAGTACACAGTATTGGTAAATCGTCTATCTTCTTATTGACAAAACACAGTATTGATAAATCCTGTATCTTCTTATTGATAGTACATAGTATTGTTAAATCTTGTGTCTTCTTATTGACAGTACACAGTATCGTTAAATCTTGTGTCTTCTTATTGACAGTACACAGTATCGTTAAATCTTGTGTCTTCATATTGAGAGTAAACAGTATTGTTAAATCTTGTGTCTTCTTATTGAGCGTACACAGTATTGTTAAATCTTTCTGTATTCTTATTGACAGTACACAGTATCGTTAAATATGTGTCATTTTTATATTGTACACAGTATTGATAAATCCTTTACC
>NW_013749024.1:0-1346 GCF_000517525.1 Limulus polyphemus
ACATCGGTTATAAATAAAAGAATCGCGAAGCACTCAATCGATTAGTCGTGAAATGTTACAAGTAAGATTATTAGTGCGTTAGGCGTAGTACCATTAGCGAGCAAATATCTGTTGAATTTAAAAGTGAAAACGTTATTTGTTAACTTAAGCCTACAGAAACGTTATAAAAGAAATAAACTAATTTATTATTGTTAATTGAACCGGACTTATTTTCAGAACAACGTCCCAACAGTATCATACAAAGTAATCTGATATTAAACGTTTCCTTATTTGTTTCACTAGTCTTAGCTTTGGCGTTAGTATGGTTCCTGTCTTGACCAGTTGTTGTTTTTAACTGGAAATACATCACATCCGTATACAATATACGGCACCGTACTGAAGCATAATTGTATAGTATCTCTGATTCATCCTTCATCCAAATTCACTAGTCTTAGCTTTGGCGTTAGTATGGCTCATGTCTTGACCAGTTGTTGTTTTTAACTGGAAATACATCACATCCGTATACAATATACGGCACCGTACTGAAGCATAATTGTATAGTACCTCTGATTCATCCTTCATCCAAATTCACTAGTCTTAGCTTTGGCGTTAGTATGGCTCCTGTCTTGACCAGTTGTTGTTTTTAACTGGAAATACGTCACATCCGTATACAATATACGGCACCGTACTGAAGCATAATTGTATAGTACCTCTGATTAACCCTTCATCCAAATTACCCACTTGGTATTGTTTTTCATATCGGTGGGGTCATGCTTTAGCCTTTTTCAGCACTCCATGTAAAGAACTGACCAAGAGGTTAGGGGAAATCGTTCATTTCCATATGTGAAGTACGTAGGAGGTCTCTGCAGTAGTTAATGGAGTCTGTTTATTTAATTTCGCTCAGAGCTACTCAAGGGCTATCTGCGCCAGCTGCTCCTAATTTTCACGTGATAAACTAGAAGGAAGGCAACTAATCTATACAACCTACCGCCATCTTTTTTTTGGACTACCCTTGATCAGCGATTAGTGGGATTAACCTATCACATTATAACGCCCCCACGGCTGAAAGGGCAAGAATGTTCCGCGAGAGGATTCGATCCCGCGACCTAACCACCAGGCCATTTTTTTTGTGTGTGAATCATGCGTTGTTAGAAACCATTTAACCAATAAAGCTGTGAATATACAAGATGAAAAATATTTGACCTGGTCTTTGCTTCCATAATCTCTTAAGCTCAAAGATTATCTCGACGGCAGGTTTTTGACAACCGTCAACTCAAGGTCGTCTTTAGATAAATAAAAAAATCAAAACTTGGGCTGGTTGAACCCGGTAGTTTTGTAGCTTTGCTATTAGTTGTGTAATAGTTGTT
>NW_013749025.1:0-1347 GCF_000517525.1 Limulus polyphemus
AAAGATTTATAGTCTGATGTCATTTTCAATGTTGATTGTAGGATAATAAAGCAAAACAGAGCTAAGCAGTAAACCTTCTTCAGTAATTTTTCCAATTTTGAATTAACAATGTGCTAGAAAATACCAAATATTCTAAAATTATGCTACAAATGTGTTAAATTCATCCTAAATCACAAAAAATGTACTAATACTCGCATGAAAGTGCTAGATCCGGTCACCTTGGTGCTGAGAGCCAGTGACAATGCACACCTAGAAGTATATTTACATGTCAATAAAACAGTTTGAGTGGGGCAACAAGATGTTAAAAACTACATGGTTGTGTTTCTTTAGTTAGTTAATTGTTAAATTTTAAAACTGAAAAGATAACTTTGAACCACTCTGTATATTGAAAATCAGTAAAAACTATACAACATTAGTTGTAAAAAAGTTAGCCCCCGTTATAACACTAAAAAGGTAGGTTTCGATACCAGTACAGCAGCGATAGCACACTGTGTAGCTTTTTGCTGAACTATAAGCAAACAAAGCAAGCAAGTTAGAAACATCAGAAGCCTCGAATATGCCACACTACAAATTAACTTTTATGGAATATTTCAAATTCAACCAATATCCATTTTAGGAAAATATATAAGTATTGTCAATACTGTATTTTATAATTCGATAAAAATTCATTCAACACTTTGCAACAAAGAAAAAAATTATTTCCACGTTGTATATTTTTCTTCATCATTCGACACTTGCGAAAGAACTTCAGCTTATCTTGGACAACCAGAAAAGAACCCTAGAGCAAGATATTGTCGCGTATCTGCTTGTTTGTTAATTTCCCGTATAAAATCTTTTTGAGAAACTTCAACTACACAAGTCCTTTCTTGATTAACCCAGTTTATTCTTCCTCGATACAACTTTTTGTAATACACAGAATTTCCACAGTCACTTTCAACTTAATAACCTTTATAACACACGCTATAAATCACAGTGATTCACACACTTTACTTACGGTGCCTACTGTTAGCTTGACTCAATTATCTATCTCTTCAATCACGCTGGTTTTTCTCGCCAGGCTTATATACTAAAAAGAGGGTATTTCGATCAGACTAGAGTTGCCGGGCAAATTCATGGTCCTTCGAGAAACTCCAGTGCGCATGCTCCCAGCGTCACGCGACTTCCGCTGTTGTAACACTGCCCCTTCCTTAGTATTGTTCATCATGAAAAATAGCCATTTACAGTAAACCAATAATAAATTAATTAAATGTACAGAATTTACAAATACAAAATTAAAATACAACAAAGTCTCTTCATTTGACAGGACGTATCTTCTTCCGTACTGGTCTCCATCTCATTGGCTATTAA
>NW_013749026.1:0-1563 GCF_000517525.1 Limulus polyphemus
GTGCATAATTAAAAACAAAAAAAACTAATATTTTTTTGTTAAAAGGTTGCGAAATAATCGAGATTACATAAACAATGTAACCTTATTTCTAAACTAGTATTAAGAAATCATTGCACCAAATGAAATCAGCATATTTGAACGGAAATTACCGAAAATGGTGCATAGTCAAAAAGTAATTTAAAATAATTGACTGTACGTGTAATAACAAACATTAATGTTGTTTTGTTTGTTCCCCTGGACGACATCTTATGTGTTAAGGTTCTAGTATATCCCACTATTGCTTAAAGTGTTGACTTGATAGCAAAGGACGGACCAAAGAATAACGACATTGTGGGAGCAAGCAAGAATTATTGATTCTGATTACGTGAGACCATCATCCTTCCTTTGATTTTTCACTGAGTTGCAAACCATCTTCCTTTAATATTTCTATAGGAAAGACAAAGAATTTTTTCTCTTCACAGCACTATTTTCAAAAACTGTTTCTAGTACTTAGCGTCATCTGTGAAGTAAAATTAAAACTAAGTTGCTGTCATAGTCGTTTTTTTTTTGTTTGTTTTTTTACCCTAGTAGTTTTTTAAATCCCAAAATTATAACATCTGTCAAACAATCCATCTAGAGTACAGTTGTATTAAATTATCCTTTTGTCTAAATATTTTTTAGAATTATTTAGAACAAACAGTATTCACATTCATAAACTAATTGAGGTTACTATACGGTGAAATAAATCGGACTCAAAACCCCATAGAAACAGAAGCTTCATAAAATGCAAAAGTTGTTATGGTATACTCCAAGCGTCCGGCAGAAATATATCCATTGACCGATACTGTGATTTAATAATTCGTCGGTCTTATTGTAAGGTGCTTTGAGTATTCATAATTTCAAGTATGTTCTTCTTACAAACTTGTACACATACATATATATATATTCTTTTCCATCTTTGAAATAAACACAAATGGCAAGGATATAATTCGACATTGATATAATTATTATAATTTGAGATGATAGGTTTTCCGTTTGTTTGTTTGTTTGGAATTTCGCGCAAAGCTACACGAGGGCTATCTGCGCTAGCCGTCCCTATTTTAGCAGTGTAAGACTAGAGGGTAGGCAGCTAGTCATCACCACCCACCGCCAACTCTTGGGCTACTCTTTTACCAACGAATAGTGGGATTGACCGTCACATTATAACGTCCCCACGGCTGAAAGGGCGAGCATGTTTAGTGGGATGCGGATTCGAACCCGCGACCCTCAGATTGTGAGTCTTATCCACCTGGCCATGCCGGGCACTAGGTTTTCTGTCAGTGTTTAGATGTTAGACGTTTAAAATGTTCTAAACTCCATTTTCTCATATATAATTCAGCTTTGTGATTATGAATTTCGTAGCCTTTGGGAAGCTTCACCACCAGCATCACTTTAATATATCATTGGTAGGTTAGTGGGTGAGATGCATTGTTTGTCTGGTAGATATTGATGAGCCAGCATCACTTTAATATATCATTGGTAGGTTATTGGGTGAGATGCATTGTTTGTCTGGTAGATATTGATGAGCCAGCACCACCTTAATAT
>NW_013749027.1:0-1346 GCF_000517525.1 Limulus polyphemus
CAGAATGCTTTGAGAAATGTTTTGTGGCTTATTCACCTTTATTTTTTGTACAGTTTTTCTAAAATTACACACACGATTATTTCGTTTTCGACTGCGGAATTTTCTTTACGTTTTAACCATGTTTCCAACACGTATGCCAAGTACAAACTGTCACAATGAAATATATTTTTGCGTGCAGGCAGTATTCACAGTTTGGGTCAAGTGGCCACTGTGTTGCCATGGTTATTGTTTCATTAGCCAATACCAAGCATTATCCACCTATCCAACACTGAATGTTACATGAATGACCTTCAAAATTAGTACAGCGAGAAGAATTAGAAAGCAAGAAGCAAAGAGTAGTACAACAGCACAAAAATAGTTGACGAGTTATTCTCGACAAGGGGGAACTAAATATATAAAACTGAATAATAAAAGAGTGAAAAAGGAAGTAAACCAAAAAAGAACAAAACACAATTAGACTATCACTCACTTCAAAAACTTTCACGAAGACTTATAATAATGAGAGAATTAAGACTTTGTTTTAGACGTTATATGCTACAATGTTTCATAGTTTTTATTCTATCAATGCGTGGTTATAGGGATCTGTAAAATCCGTATATATTTTACACACATTTTGCATAAACACTAACGAGCCTTTACGTTTATGCCCAAATGAAAGCCTGTAAGATGATACATAACAAATGTATAGGGAAACCTAAATTCAATATATTTTGTCGCTTCGGACATTAAAGTTTTATAACTAAATAGTCCTGGTTTTTCTACTGTCATCAACAAAGATAAACTAAAATACATTTAGAAACCTGATTCTACACTTTCACAGTGATCTTACAGTTGTGGAGTAACTTTTCAACAAGTTATTATTTTAAGAAGATTTTATTTACCAATCTAGAAAAATACATATAGAACACCTATTCAATCTAACCTACACAAAAGTCATTGTGTGTCACGTCACGCCACGTTCGATTTCTCTAAATAGGAGGAATCATAAAAGTCAAAATCCATTTAACCAGATAAAATATTTCGATCACTGCCTGCCCATTACGCGTTTAGTGGCGGGGTGCAAGAAGGCGTGAGGGAGGGGGGTTGCTATGAAATCTTATAAGTATAGTCAGTTTCTGAATTAAGATATTTTCTCTTATATCACCAACGTTTATCTTAAAAACAAACCTCTTTAATCAGCTGAAATTCTAAATTAAGAAATGAGCAAATATTTTCCCCAGTTTTGTTCTTTATACATTTCATTCTATACTTTCAGTACTTAGACTAACAACAATATTATGTTATACATAATTTGTATAAATTGTTGAAACATTTGTTTGTTTGTTTTGAATTTCGCGCAAAGCTAC
>NW_013749028.1:0-1687 GCF_000517525.1 Limulus polyphemus
TTTTGTAGCTATAAGACAGTTTACTCTGTTATTCCTACTTTATATCTATACCACAGTTTATTATACCTCCTCTATATTTATAACACATTTCACTCTATTACCCCTCCTCTGTAGCTTTTACACACTTTATTCTATTATCCATCCTCTATATCTAGAACACCGTTCACTATTATCCCTCCTCTATAACACAGTTCACTCTATTATCCCTCTTCTTTATCTATTTATATGTATATAGTTGTTTTAGAACGTGCTAACGAAATTCTATCTACTTTAAAAAATCTATTAATGCTAAAACATGTGTATGATGTATTTTTTGTTTTTTGTTTTACTTACCTACACAATTTTGTCCGTCATCCTATTAGATTGGAAAGTGACCGACAAGCTATATTACACTTGAGTTCACGGGGAGTACAAAGAGCACGTGGTTTCACTTAGACATGGAAATACTCTTAGAAAGGTGGTTACAAGAAGTTGACAAAGTGATAACACGTCTTCGAGATCTAGGACTGAATCTCCTTATTGATAGCGAAAGGAAAAATAGACATTGGGAAGAGTACTTGGGAAAGGCAATATCAAGTATTATTGTGCGTTGGACTGGAACACCACTCCTTAAGCTGTACTAGTTACACCGGGTTCAGAGGTGAAGGGACCTCCTTGTATGAAGGCATGTCAGCGGCTACAAGCAATCCTGCCTGTTTGTCATGGCAGCCACTCGGCTTCCCGGGTTCCTGTGCCAGGTTAGCCTCTTATCCGCGAAGCATAACTCGAAATACGTCATCTGCTCAGAAAGGCTCGGCGTCTCTGTCATGCCTGAATGTCCGTGTGGTGCCGGCCTCCTGGGAAGGCCAGAGATTGGCTGCAAGCATAAGATGATTATAACTTATAATAATCGCACTCAAACTATAGGTTCTTCTGTAACAGAATTCTGACCAAGATATCTGGGGAGAGCTTCAAATGCATGTTTCTTAACTTAACATATCTATATTATAAAAAATTGCATGTATTCACCTATTAATCGTCTGTTTCTAATAGTGTCCTGATGACGCTCTATGAAATGAAGATCAGCGAACAAGGGTTACTGAAAAAAAAACAAGTCATGAAAAAGAACACAACCCACGACCACCACTTACCCGAGTTCAGCTGTTGATTATACAAGTGGTGCGTACAGCCTACACGGCTCTGACCCTGCCGCTAGACGGGTTTCCTTCTAAGCAGCTTACTAAAGAGCGTGGGTTACTCACGACTTTGTATAAAAATTACACAGCCCTCGCCGATAGACGGCCCACCTCCACAGCAGCACACCAAGAGCACAGCTTACCTCCGCCTTCAAACACAACTATGCCAAAGTTTGATCGATCAGTAACACAGAGTAGAGGATTCATCCACTTTCACAAGTAGGGGAGTATCGGAACTACCCTTACAAACAGTTATATACATAAGAGTGTGTTTGTATGTACATATGCTTTCTTTCAAAAAACACAAATGACTGAAAACATTCAGCAGAATAATCAAAATAGTTTAATGAGGGTATATCTCCTTCTGCTTCAGTTATAGTCGTATAGTGTTGATACTAGTTTAGTGAGGGTATATCCCCTTCTGCTTCAGTTATAGTCGTATAGTGTTGATACTAGTTTAGTGAGGGTATATCCCCTTCTGCTTCAGTTATAGTCGTATAGTGTTGATACTA
>NW_013749029.1:0-2627 GCF_000517525.1 Limulus polyphemus
CTAGCAACACACACAAGACTACTTTCAAATGTTCATAAAATATAATTACCAACACAGTAAAAATATCTCTACGGAGTTCATAATCGAATTCACCTAGCAACACACCCAAGACTACTTTCAAATAAATAATAATAATAGAACGACATATAACACCACTATTACCACAAATAATTTATATATCACGGGATGCTTCCTGAAATAAATTCACAGTCCAATATGTCAACATCCGCGGTGCACTTGCTTCCAAGAAACACGAGATCGAATAAACCAAACCAGATATATTTGTTATATCTGAAACTATGCTTAACTAGAATAATAGATTAAAAATTGCAGGATACTCCATAATTAGAAATGATTAAATTAATAATCAGGATAACAAAAGAAGAATAGCTTTACCGTATAAATCTAGTATCAGCGAGTGATTTACAACCAGAAACCCCAAATGAATATATATAGTCATTGATAACGGTAGCAGGCATATACTACTCACCCAGTAAAACTGGGCGCCATATATCCTTTAGTGTCGGGTGTTTGTGTTATGGTATAGATTTTTCCGCGGCTTTCTTAACACACTCAGTGATTGTTTGCTTTCTTTATAATTAAATTTCTCGGATTTGATAGGTTTGTTTTGATGTGTGTGTGTGTGAAATTAAAGACACATCAGGTCGGTAGATCATCGTGTCCTACATTAAAAGTTAAATATTCATGGTTCATATTAAGCATAAGCTGTTAAGCACTTTTATTATATATAAAGGAAATATGTGTCAGAGTAGCATCATTCAATAAAACGATACTTGAATTATTGAAGAAGCTTAATAATTGTCTTACTTGGTATTTGTTCCCCTACATCCGAAGTTTTGGTGTTTGCTATTAAGATCACCTATAGATATACGTTTTCTGTTATGTATGTATACGTTATTTAGCTATTCTAGATGATCTACTTTCTAATATATATGTTAATTAGGGTGAGGTGATTAGAACTTTTCCATCATGTATACAGTAGCGGTCTAGTTCACAAAATAATTAATTTTTATGTCAATTTTTCGTGAAATAATTTAACGAGTTTGTTTGTTTGAAGTTAAGCACAAAGCTACACAATAGGCTATCTGTGCTCTGCCCACCACGGGTATCGAAATCCGGTTTCTAGCGTTGTAAGTATGCAGACATACCGCTGTGCCACTGAGGGGGGCTATATTTGTGTTAGAGAATGGGGGGAACTGGTGCAAACGAGTTAGTAGGAGTCTATCGAACACTCTTTGTAGATTTAAGACATTCGCTTGCTTCTAAGAAAGTGGGAGGTATCCAGAGTTTAGAAACAGGTTAAAGAGTGCTATTAGATGTTCAAACAATCGCCGAATAAGTGAGCGCTCACAGAAATATTTTCAGGGGAGAGGGGGGCAAAACATGTATGTAGGGGATCAGCTTTTACAGTATAAGGATGTGTATTAAGTGTCTTAAACAGTTTTAATAAAAGTTACTAAAAATATTTAGTTTAACTACGATGTTAAAGTTACATCATAATACGTGCAATATTTTTTGAAATATAAGGAGGCAGATAATGCCTCCTCTTGCCCCTTCCTACGGGCGCCCATGGCTGAGTACCTTTTTTGAGAAGGAAAGCCTGAATGCCATCTTCTCCTGGAGCTTTGTTTTTGTTGCTTTTATTGATTGTATGACTTTTATTATTGTTATTTGTTTTGTTACTTGGCGGGCGGTATGATTGTTATCATGGTCTTCGTTGTCCGTTTCGCTTATGTTTAGGAAAAGGTGGACTTAATTTACGTCTGTCACCCTATCATTGGTTTTAATAACTACGAGAACATTGAAAAGTTTTTCTTTTTTTATGTGTGTAACGCTCTCAGGGCAAATTAAAACTGAAAAAAAAAGTATGAATATATAGAAAACGATTACAGAGAAACTGTGTTCAACACCTACATGGACACAGAGAAACTGTGTTCAACACCTACATGGACACAGGAGCGTCGAGAGCCAGCACGGGCACCGGGGCAAACATCCTTGCCGGGTCCCCATTCTTTCTCTCTTTGACAGTTTTAAGAACTTATTAAAAAGATCCTAAATTAGGACAACAACGAGCTCATTAACCAGACAAAATCATAGCAGCAGCCGTTTTAGCTCACAGTATAAGCGTCAAAACGTTAATAAAGTAACAACAAATATGTATTAAATCTATAAAGTAACAAGTACATATTAATTATTACTCAAATTGTTATTTCAATCATTGTTAATATATCAAACGTCTATATCCAAAGAAAAACGAAAACTATTCTCTTTATGATAAAATGAAGATTTTGCCTAAAGGTGCTTTGCTGGCTCTACGACATAACCATGTTTTAGGGTTAGGGTACGTTCCCGGAAAACCTAGCACAATCTCTGATCCTCTTGTAGTAATTATAGTAATATTTTCCTGGAAAAATAGTTAACATTGTGAAAAGGGAGGAGGAGGTCTAGAGTGCACCTCACCCTCCCAGTTCTATCAGGTCATCAAGAAATTAATGTCGCTTTTTTTTAGATGAAAAAACCCCAACAACTTATATATCAAAACAAAACATTTATTAAAAGAAAGTCTCCATTCTTATCGATGATTCTTTTCCATCTTACAGTCAGAC
>NW_013749030.1:0-2052 GCF_000517525.1 Limulus polyphemus
ACATTATAAACAACTGTGTTTATGGCTTGGACTTGGTTCTGCCTTCAGACACATAACAAACAACTGTGTTTATGGCTTGGACTTGGTTCTACCTTCAGATACATTACAAACAACTGTGTTTATGGCTTGGACTTGGTTCTGCCTTCAGATACATTATAAACAACTGTGTTTATGGCTTGGACTTGGTTCTGCCTTCAGACACATAACAAACAACTGTGTTTATGGCTTGGACTTGGTTCTACCTTCAGATACATTACAAACAACTGTGTTTATGGCTTGGACTTGGTTCTGCCTTCAGATACATTACAAACAACTATGTTTATGGCTTTGACTTGGTTCTGCCTTCAGATACATTACAAACAACTGTGGTTATGGCTTTGACCTGGTTCTGCCTTCAGATACATTAAAAAACTGTGTTTATGGCTTGGGCTTAGTTCTGCCTTTAGATACATTACAAAAACTGTGTTTATGGCTTGGGCTTAGTTCTGCCTTTAGATTTGTAATGTATCTGAAGGCAGAACCAAGTCCAAGCCATAAACACAGTTGTTTGTAATGTATCTGAAGGCAGAACCAAGTCAAAGCCATAAACACAGTTGCTTGTAATGTATCTGAAGGCAGAACCAAGTCCAAGCCATAAACATAGTTGTTTGTAATGTATCTTAAGGCAGAATTAAGTCTAAGCCATAAACACAGTTGTTTATAATGTACAACTATGTTTATGGCTTGGGCTTAGTTCTGCCTTTAGATACATTATAAACAACTGTGTTTATGGCTTAGAATTAGTTCTGTCTTAAGATACATTACAAACAACTATGTTAATGGCTTGGACTTGGTTCTGCCTTCAGATACATTACAAGCAACTGTGTTTATGGCTTAGACTTGGTTCTGCCTTAAGATACATTAAAAACTGTGTTTATGGCTTGGACTTGGTTCTGCCTTCAAATACATTAGAAACAACTGGGTTTATGGCTTTGACTTGGTTCTGCCTTAAGATACATTAGAAACAACTGTGTTTATGGCTTGGACTTAGTTCTGCCTTAAGATATATTACAAACAACTGTGTTTATGGCTTGGACTTAGTTCTGCCTTAAGATACATTACAAACAACTGTGTTTATGGCTTGGACTTAGTTCTGCCTTAAGATACATTACAAACAACTGTGTTTATGGCTTGGACTTAGTTCTGCCTTAAGATACATTACAAACAACTGTGTTTATGGCTTTAACTTGGTTCTGCCTTAAGATACATTACAAACAACTGTGTTTATGGCTTTGAATTTTGAATATTACAGAACGTATCTTAAGTTTAACAAATTTTAACCAAGAGAAGTTGTTTTTAATTCATCACATGAAACAAAATTAGGGATCAACTTTTCAGATATATTATCTCAGATAAATTCGTTTTGATTGTCAAACGCTCTGTACATTTAGGGCTACAAATTAAACTAAGAAGTATAGCCATAGATTACCAGAGTCCCATCGTTTAGTTGTTAGAGGAAGTGACGAGTACTAGAAATAAAATACAAAGTGATTGAGGAAGAGACAGACTGATTAATTAAGCTAGAGAGACTAGTCCTACGGGTTTCATGTAGTACATGTAACTACAGTGGCTTTATTAAAGGTTCATTTCATTTTCTTGCTATCTTTAGTATCTGTAGTTGATAGAACCACTTTTAGTTTGTCGTTTCTAATGTACAATCCTGTAAATACACCTCTTTGTATAAACAGAGGAAACGGTTAGCTGGAGTTACATCATCAGGACATATTATAAAAACAGGCTTAGTCTGTCTGAAACTATAGTTCAACTTCTGTTGTTCGTTTTGACTTAATTCTCAGACTGAGCTCATCTTTCTATCTATTACCAACTAGTTTCTGTAAAAGGTGAAAGTGCTTTAGATAGTAGAAAACAGCGAAGCAAAAATTATCAAATTTGCCTGATGTACCAGTATAAATACTGTTACGTCTCCGTTCGTTAGTTGATTTTCTGTAACTTAGTTCCCACGAACTTTAGCGACACAAATCCTTTCTTAATAAAACTGGTTTATTCTTTCTG
>NW_013749031.1:0-1346 GCF_000517525.1 Limulus polyphemus
GTTTGGTAATGTGATATTATCAAGTACAGTTGCCTGGTAATGTCATAATATCAAGGACAGTTGCTTGGTAATGTGTTATTATCAAGTATAGCTCCTGATAATGTGATATTATCAAGTACAGTTGCCTGGTAATGTCATAATATCAAGGACAGTTGCTTGGTAATGTTTTATTATCAAGTATAGCTCCTGGTAATGTGACAATATCAAGTACAGTTGTTTGGAAATGTGATATTATCAAGTACAGTTGCCTGGTAATGTGATATTATCACATACAGTTATATAAAGTACCAATAGTTGTTGTAGTGGTGGTGTTTCATATAATCATGCTAGTTATTTAAAAGCTATGAAATCAGTTGCATTCTTTGAACCTTTCGAGTGTTGAGGAAGTGAGAGAATTTTGTTTTGAATATAAAGTTCTTTGTGTGCTAACAGCACATTTATTAATCACACTGTTGTAAACAATTTTGCATTGTTATTAAATTCGGGGGGGGGGGGGATAAGTTGAAATGTTTGGTATTTTTGAAAATTATATGTAAAGGCTGTTGTTTTTCTCTCAGAAACTTTTAAATGTCTGCCAATATGTATATATGATTATTTAGATGTATATGTTGTTTGTCTTAAAATTTTAGATAAAATTGCAGCTGCATTTGAGCTAGCCAAGTCATCTATTCAAGACTTAGTAAGTATAGTTTTGTTTTCTTAAAATTAATTCATACAAGACTCATACATGTTAGGGTAAACTATTATTTAATCTTCAAATTATTGACTTTAAAGTTTGAAGACAGCTTGAATGGTTAATGAAAAAACTATTACAAGTTTAACATAGTAACAAATGTACAACATTTCAACAAAGTGTAATCTCGCCATTCAAGTTGTCTTTAAGCTCTATTGCCTCAAAGTGAGTTCCTTGTCATCAAATTTAAATTACTAAGTTGTTTTTATACTATTCACTTCCAGTAATTAGTAGAATTAACCCTTTCGATACAGGTCACAGGTGAAAGGCCATGTCATCTCGTTTGTTGACTCGCATTCAAAATTTTATTGAACTACTATCTCATGAATTTATGGCAATAAGTTTGATATCAAACTGTAGAATATAATTCAAATTTTAGTACTATGCATTACTCAATTTGTTAATTTAAAAGTAAATATTAAAAAACACATAAACATTGATTTTTTGGTCACATGGTTTGTTGAATGCAGCACTGGTTCAAATTAGCTGTTTGTGAAGTCAAAATACTAAGTCTATAGTTTCATACGAATTAGAAACTCAAATTACAGATATTGACAAGCTAGAATATAAAATAAGAAGTCTTATCTTTTCTATTTGCTAAGATATTGCTCAA
>NW_013749032.1:0-1542 GCF_000517525.1 Limulus polyphemus
GAAGTGAACATCGGTCTTGTTTAACAAAATCTGCCTACAAGAAAATCTGTCACCAAAGTATACCAACAGATATATATATAGTTTATAAAGTGAGGTGTGCATAAACAGATGTGAAATTCAATGTCAGTTAACAATTCTGATCATTTGACGAATGAACTTTCAAGTTATTTAATAGAATGAGACAGTGTTATACTTATATGATTTTATTGTTGTAGGATCCTTGTTTATCTGGTGGAGTATCCACTACTTGATAGAATCGGATGTTTTTCATATGTGTTTGGTTTTATTGTTGTATAATCCTTGGTTGTCTGCTGTAGTCCCACAATTGTTGATAGAATCAGATATTTGTTAGGTGTGTTTGGTTTTATTGTTGTATAATCCTTGGTTGTCTGCTGTAGTCCCACAATAGTTTATAGAATCAGATATTTGTTAGGTGTGTTTGGATTTATTGTTGTATAATCCTTGGTTGTCTGCTGTAGTCTCACAATAGTTTATAGAATCAGATATTTGTTAGGTGTGTTTGGATTCATTGTTATATAATCCTTGGTTGTCTGCTGTAGTCTCACAATATTTGATAGAATCAGATATTTGTTAGGTGTGTTTGGATTTATTGTTGTATAATCCTTGGTTGTCTGCTGTAGTCTCACAATATTTGATAGAATCAGATATTTGCCAGGTGTGTTTGGATTTATTGTTACATAATCCTTGGTTGTCTGCTGTAGTCTCACAATAGTTTATAGAATCAGATATTTGTTAGGCGTGTTTGGATTTATTGTTGTATAATCCTTGGTTGTCTGCTGTAGTCTCACAATATTTGATAGAATCAGATATTTGTTAGGTGTGTTTGGATTTATTGTTACATAATCCTTGGTTGTCTGCTGTAGTCTCACAATTGTTGATAGAATCAGATATTTGTTAGGTGTGTTTAGATTTACTGTTGTATAATCCTTGGTTGTCTGCTGTAGTCTCACAATTGTTGATAGAATCAGATATTTGTTAGGTGTGTTTGGATTTATTGTTGTATAATCCTTGGTTGTCTGCTGTAGTCTCACAATAGTTTATAGAATCAGATATTTGTTAGGTGTGTTTGGATTTATTGTTGTATGATCCTTGGTTGTCTGCTTTAGTCTCCCAATCAGACCCGCAGACAGGGGGGGGGGGCAAAGGGGCAACTGCCCAGGGGTCCGGGCTAATGAAACCTGGTTATGTCGTAAAGCATCTTTAGGCTACATCTTCATTTAATTATAAAAACTATAGTTTTTGGCTTTTATTTGCATATAGACGCTTGATACATTAAGAACGACTGAAATAATAATTTGAGTAATAATTAATATGTACTTGTTACAAAATCTATAATGTGACAACAAATATCTATTAAATCTATAATTATTTAATAGATATTTGTTGTCACATTATAGATTTAATAGATATTTGTTGTCACATTATAGATTTAATAGATATTTGTTGTCACTTTATAGATTTAATAGATATTTGTTGTCACTTTATAGATTTAATAGATATTTGTTGTTACTTTATAGAGTT
>NW_013749033.1:0-1345 GCF_000517525.1 Limulus polyphemus
CTGGGTTCCGTACCTGAGTTCCAGAGCCTCTACCAGTGCTCTGTAGTTGTGTTTGTCGGCTGCTGTCAACTGTCCAAGTATTTCCAGTGGTTGTCCCTTCAAGCTCGTTGCCAGATATACAGCTTTCTGCTCCTCTGTCCATCCATTAATCTCTGCCAGTAGTTCAAATTGTGCTCTATATGCTTCCCACGGTGCTTTCCCATCATATTCCTGTGGCTTCCTTCGCACTGCATCACTCCTATTACTGACATTCATATCTGGGATGTGACTTCTAACGGGACTGAATATGTCTGCATTAGGGTTTAGCTGTGGGTTCTGTAAGGGCCTTGCTATTGTCTGCGATGGTCAATGTATCCTCCTTGTGTAACAGATAATAAATCGTTCTTTAACGTATCTAATTCGCTTTTAAATTTACTAATGTTTTCCATTTGTACTTTTTGCCACTGTTGTTGACTTTCCTGTAGTTGCTGCTGACTTTTCTGCAACTGTTGGAGACTTTCTTCCTGTTTCTTTTCTCGTTCGTCTTGTTTCTTTTCTTTTTCTTCCAACAACTGTTGTAATCTCTCTTCTTGTTTCTTTTCTTGTTTATTTTGTTGTTCAAGCTGCCACTGTTGCAGGTTGTCTTGCAACTGCTGTTGTCTCTCTTCTTGTTTCTTTTCTTTTTCCTCTAACAACTGTTGTAATTTCTCTTCTCATTCTTCTTGTTTCTTTTCTTTTTCCTCTAACAACTGTTGTAATTTCTCTTCTCGTTCTTCTTGTTTCTTTTCTCGTTCTTCTTGTTTCTTCTGCTGTTCTTGTATTGCTGCCACCAAGTCTGCTATGCTGAAGTTTGATTTGCTGCTTCTCGTTTCCATTTTTTTTGTCCCACTCTCTGACACCAATTTGTTACCTCTCCGTTTGTTAATTGATTTTCCGTAACTTCGTTCGACGAAACTTTAGCGACTCAAGTCCTTACTTAATAAAATCGGTTTATTCTTTCCGAATACAACTTTACGATACACTCAACTTCAACAGTCGCGCTATAACAAATTATAATTCACGTGACCTCACTGACGCAACAATACGATAAACTAATTTAACAGATCAAACATGTATAACAAATGTTTATTCCAAATAGCTTAAATCTCGTAACAGTATACATTTATTTGTAGTTATTAATTTTTGATTTATTGACCTTTAAACTGCCTCTGACTAAAAATACCCCGATATAAGTTGAAAATTGCACAACGCACGTGCAGCTGACACACACCTAACACTGATCTAAATATTTCACTTATACCTTACCTTTGAAAACAGAGCTGACCAATTTACTGTTAGCTTAATAACCGAGTGGTACTTATCAGAG
>NW_013749034.1:0-1344 GCF_000517525.1 Limulus polyphemus
AATAGCCGAAGCTACAGTTGTAGCTTCCTGATTTGGTATTGCATATGCCTCAGGCCACTTGGTGAATAATCCATCACCACACAAATGTACCTGTTTCCAGCACGAGTTTGGGGAAAAGGGCCAGCATTGTCAACGGCTACTCTTTCCATTGGTGCACCAACTTGATATAACTTCATTGGAGCACGTCCCTTATGCTTGGGTCCCCCTTTTAGCACATGTACTGCATGTTATGCACCATTCTTCCACATCATACTTCCTACCTATCCAGTAAAATCTCTGTTGTAGGTGACTCAATGTCTTCTTAACTCCGAGATGTCCACCTGTTAAACTATCATGTGATTGACGCAGCACAACTTCACGTAACTTTGTCGGTATAACCGTTTGCCAGGTCGTCACTTACCCATCTGCAGTTTCCCATCTCCGGAGAAGACTATCGTCTTCAAGCTTCAACTGGTCCCATTGTGCCCAATAATTCTTTGTCACATGGCTTAAGCTAGACACCTTCTCCCAGGCAGGGTGCAAAACACTTGATTTTAGAAAATCAATTATTGGCTTTAAATCTTGATCTTTCTCCTGCTCTGCTTTAATATCTATACCTGGTTCCACTTCACCATCATCATCGTCTTGGCAGTGGGTATGAGCTTTTTCGGTTATACTGTTAAGAGCCCTGAAGTCCACACAGCAACTTTGGATCCCATCCTTCTTCTGGACTAACACGACAGGAGCTGACCAGGGACTATCTGATTTCTCGACTATCCCTTCATTAATTAGGCCATCCATGACCTTCTCCATCTCTTGCCGCTTTGCTGGAGCTATTCTCCTGGTTTTAGTGGTAGTATTCTTCTTACACTGGCTCCTCATATGTCCTTGCTCTCTACAGTTCTAACAATCTTTCTGGGTAGCAGTCGTTCCTACCGTGGCATCTTCCCTGTGTTAAAGTTTCCAGCATTGAGCTTTCTTGTGCCCAGGTTTGTTACAGAGCCAGCAAAGTCTCTCAAACCTCTCTGAAAGCTGACCTTTTCTGGCCTTGAGTCCTGATGACTGTACCAACCTTCGCATCTTCGAATTCAAGAGCTCTGGCCATTGCATCCTGTATAGTAGAGAGGTGTGCTTACTTCACTTGTATATTCAGTTGTGGACTGTCCAAGGAGTTTACAAACTGATCCATCAGCAGCAGCTTGAGGACATCGGGAGGTGCAGTTGGGTAGGCCTTGTGTGCCATACTTTCCAAGTCTTGTGCCAGCTCTTGCAAGCTCTCCTCCTTAGCACGGACTCTAGTCCTAAACTTAGCTCTGTAAACTTCGGATTGATTTTGAATTCCATACCTGAGCGCTTGAGCAGCTA
>NW_013749035.1:0-1343 GCF_000517525.1 Limulus polyphemus
AAGTGAAACCAGCAAAAGTGTCATCGACATATCTGTACCAGTATAGTGGGGGATGAAGCGCAGAATGTGTGGCTTGTGTTTCGATCTGGGTCATGAATATATTGGCAAGAACGGGCGATACAGGATTGCCCATACTTAAACCATCTATTTGAAGGAAATGTTCGTTGTTGAAAATGAAGTTGGTTTTAGTTGTTGTAAATTCTAAGAGAGAAGCAAAAAGTGTGCTGGGGATGTGCATAAACTTGTTGGGGTCATTAATGTAGAGGTTGAGTGGAATATTGCAAGCTTCATTGGCGGGGACTTCGGTGAAGAGTGACACGACATTTAATGAAATATCTTATGGTAGTCTACCACGGGATATTTCTTTCATGTAGTGTGAACCCTAATTTTTCTAAAACTTACTACTTATTTAAGATAATTTTCCATACCTATTTGTATAAATTAATTAACTTAACATCCATTTTTCAACCAGTCTCCAGGTGTCACCTTTATTTTACTGAAACACTTAAGTATAGTTTTATTTATTTCTTTTTTAACCATTTCTAAAGCAAAATATCCCTAACATCTTTTTTCATAACACTCTCGTCGCCGGCCACATAGTACCGGAAATGAAACACACTTACAACATTATGTGAAAAAAATATTCTAAACATTTCCTGGAACACCAGATGACGTTCATGTCGTCATTCAATCCCCTTTACATATCACTCATTTGATTACACCATCATTCCCAGTTTATCCATGAAGAAGAAAGATCAACCTTTCGAAAGCTCTCGGGTTATAGGTTTTTTTTATCATAATATATTTTTATGTAGATATTGAATACATAATTCAGTTTCTATTTTTATCAGTAACTCCATTTTTAGTTCATATTTACATTCAATTTAAATAATGCCACATACTTTTCCTTGATACTAGATAAAGATACATATTTTCTACTCCACTTTTACCTACTTGGCATAATCTACAGATTCTACCTTAACTTGCTTCTTGTATATTATTTGTTCTTTCATATTTTAGTATAAGCTTAAACTTCATACAAAACTTTAGAATCAAAGTCCCTCAGAGTTTCGCAACTTATGGTGCTAAACATTATGTATGGAAATTAATTCTTCCATAGTAAATATATGTATACATAACCAACAGCAACTCTGTGGAAACAAGTTCAGTGAAAGTACATAACCAGCAGCAACTCTGTGAAAAACAAGTTAAGTGAAAGTACATAACCAGCAGCAACTCTGTGAAAAACAAGTTACAGTGAAAGTACATAACCAACAGCAACTCTGTGAAAAACAAGTTAAGTGAAAGTACATAACCAACAGCAACTCTGTGAAAACAAGTTA
>NW_013749036.1:0-1785 GCF_000517525.1 Limulus polyphemus
GGTAAATTGTACAACATTTACAAACACAAAACTAAAATTCAATAAAGTCTCTTACTTTTAAGGGACGTATCGTCTTCCATATTGGTCTCCGTCTCGTTGGCTTCTGCTTCAAGTGGGATTCATCTGCTCCATCAGGAAATGTCCCATTATCGGTAGCAGTCACATCAGTGGTAGTAACTTCATTAACGGTTTCACTGTTTCCCTTCTCAAAACCGGGTAGAGTTTCTTCTTTGACAGTGGCCTTTCCAGGTGACACGTCTTCAACTGCGTCTTTTGTTCCATTGTTCACATCATCCCAACTGAAATGTCCTGGACCGTGATAACGCCAAAGCCTGTTGGCATGCACCACCTTTGGCTTACCTCGCCGACCACATTTTATTCGGAAAGTCACGTCTGAGAAACGATCCACTATATCATATGGGCCTTCCCATGGACAAGACAACTTAGTAGACTTCCCTTTGGTCTTCCTGGGATTATACAACCATACCTTGTCTCCAGGTGCAAAGCTGACTTCAGTAGATCTCTTATCATAAGTTAACTTTATGGAATCAGCAGACGTTTTCAAGTTTGAACGCACTTGATGTTGAATATTATCCAACCTTTCCAATAACACATTCACGAACTCTGACACATTTTCAGGCAACTCTTCGTAAGACGGGCGTCCTGTTAACAGATCCACCTACAACCGAAGCTACCGACCAAACATCAGCTTTGCTGGAGTGTATCGAGTGGCTTCATGCTCTGCTGTTTCATAAGCCATCAACAGTGGAGGGAGTAAGACAACCCATTCATCTTGGCGGCTATTACAAAACCTTGCCAATTCCTGTCCCAGTGTCCAGTTGTACTTTTCTACCAGCCCATTAGACTGTGGATGAAATGGCGTTGTCCTGGTCTTTCGTATGCGAAACAACTTGCAGCATTCATAGAACACAGCTGATTCAAAGTTACGGCCTTGATCTGAATGCAGTTCGTATGGCATACGAAACCTCAAGAAGAAATCACTAATAGCTGAACTTACAGTTGTAGCTTCCTGATTTGATATTGCATATGCCCCAGGCCATTTGGTGAAATAATCCATCACCACACAAATGTACTTGTTTCCAGCACGAGTTTGGGGCAAAGGACCAGCAATGTCAATAGCTACTCTTGCCATTGGTGTGCCAACTTGATATAACTTCATTGGAGCACATCCTTTATGCTTGGGTCCCCTTTTAGCACAACATGTACTGCAGGTCCTGCACCATTCTTCTACATCTTGCCTCATACCTATCCAGTAAACTCTCTGTCGTAGGTGACTCAATGTTTTCTTAGCTCCGAGATGTCCTCCTGTTAAAGTATCATGGGATAAGTGTGGCTGCATCTGTTGATTTCCATGTCACAGCACTTAAGTCAACTACAATACCCCCCTATGTCAGAGAAGATAATTTGGGGTAGAATAAAAGAATATCCCCAAGGAAGCCCAATACTTGTGGAAGCAGTGGGAGACCCATCCAGGCCAGCGGATGTGAAGATTGGAAGCTTAAGCCCTGTGACAAAGAACTATTGAGTACAATGGGACCAGTAGAAACTTGAAGATGGTATTCTTCTCCGGAGATGGGAAACTATAGAATGGAAAGTGACGACCTGGCAAACGGTTATGCCGAGAAAGTTACGGGAAGTTGTGCTGCATCAACCTGGAATTTGGCCTTTGTTGTTCCCAATCGCCATTTTATCGAAGTTAACTACACACGTCCTCGGTAGTAAGTAGTCCAATCCTAAAATGCATTGGTCTTCAATGTCAGCTGA
>NW_013749037.1:0-4785 GCF_000517525.1 Limulus polyphemus
ATACATTAAAACTGTTGGAACAGTTTTAATGTATGTGGTGTGACAACAAGGGTCTTTCAGGAGAGATCAGTGATTTAACAACCACGCAGTGTTCTGGCGAATTACCTCTTGTAATTGGTTTAATTCCAACCTCCCGTATAACTTATTTGGGGTGAATATAATGGCGAGACATCAATTCCAAAAGTGTTACACCTATTTCGCAGCTGTTTTGACATATGTCATTGAAACTGTAGAGATATATTTTATTGACAGCATACATACAGCATAATTAAGGTACATATAAATGCGCGTCATCACTGAATAGCCCTCCGGAGGAAAGGAAGAGGTGAAATGTCCTTCCTTTATGTGATAATATCCGTTCTTTCCGTTACAAACTGCACGTGCACTAATCATCTTTAAACAGGATTGAATTGTCGAGCGCGTAATTGCGTTCTTGTCAGTAATTGGCCCTTTTATTGCCCCATTAAGGAGCGGTTGGCTTCACGTGGTTCTCTAGTAATAAAGTTCTCTTGATGACAACGCCCCTCATCTTGTGTACCTTAACAACCACCATATCGGCGTCCCTATGCTTTTTCCCGGTCTTGTTTCGTTTTAGCAAATCATTAACTGAATTGATCGATTGGTGTTTATTTTCCAAGTCCTCTCTCAGCTTCGTGGTCTCCGTTTTGCGTTTTGTTAATTTAACGCTAGGGTTTTTTTTTAAAAGGAGCGTCACTTCGCGGTAGAAATTAACACACAGGAGAAACGAAACCGAGCGATTTCACGTGACCAAAGGTATGGAGTTCTTAACACTTAGTAACCACAAGAGTTAAATAGCTCGTTGTAGCAGTTCTTAAATTCATGTTATGAAGTCAAATTTGATGTTGAGGAACCCATTTTGAGACAATAAAGTTAAAAGACGGCTGGTTACTATGTTACTAAACTTGTAATAAAAAGTTCTTTTCATTACCTATTCAAGCCGTTTTCACACGTTATATTACGAGTTCCTAACAAAACCATCTGATACAATGCATGATACAAATGTCGGCAGTATAAATATTTAAACGTAATTGTTGTTTTAACGCAAGGGTACACAATGGGCTATCTAAGCTCTGCCCACTGCGGGGAATCGAACCCCAGTGTTGTAAGTCCGTAATCTTACCGCTGACCTACTGGAGGTCATATGAACAAATGAAAGGGACTTATAAATTATGAAAATAGTTTCTGACACAATATTAAATATGTGTTGAAACGTTTAAAACAACATCCAAAAGTGATTCGGGAGTGAAAGGTAGAGGACTCAATATAATGTCTTAACAATTTTATCAATTATGTTGTATACAAAAAAAAGCAATCAATTCGCGCGTTCAGGAACGGGCTTTGCGAATTAAATTATTTCTAAAAAGAGCCTCCACTTCATCTCTACAAAAGTGGAATTCGCTTACCAGTTCAACATTCTATGATTCAGTAATAACTTCGAAATGATATGTTGTTTTATTTAGAATATGGCGATAGAATTCATGTCATTACGTAAAGTTGTAAGTGTTTATCTTCATACATAGTGTTATAAGAATTCATGTCATTACGTAATGTTGTAAGTGTTTATCTTCATACAATGTTATAAGAATTCATGTCATTACGCAAAGTTGTAAGTGTTTATCTTCATACAGTGTTATAAGAATTCATGTCATTACGTAAAGTTGTAAGTGTTTACCTTCATACAATGTTATAAGAATTCATGTCATTATGTAAAGTTGTGTTTATCTTCATACAGTGTTATAAGAATTCATGTCATTACGTAATGTTGTGGGTGTTTATCTTCATACAGTGTTATAAGAATTCATGTCATTACATACAGTTGTAAGTGTTTATCGTCATACACAGTGGTATAATAATTCATGTCATTATGTAAGTTCTGTCTGTCTTGATGATGGAAGCTAGAAGTTTGATAGTGCTATAAATTGTAGTGTCCATGTCATTATGTAAATTCTGAGTATTCTGAAGAACTGTAAGTGTCACACTCAATGGACAGTGATATTACATTAGTATTCTGAAGAACTGTAAGTGTCACACTCAATGGACAGCTGAATTACACCTAGTATTCTGAAGAATACTAGACAGAAATGTAATATCACTGTCCATTGAGTGTGACACTTACAGTTCTTCAGAATACTAGATGTAATTCATCTGTCCATCGTGTTTTATCACTTTATATATTTGCGCTGTTTTTTGTTGCGTCTGCTTGTTGTTTTCGGATATTCGCTGACAGCTATGGATTTTGGTAGCATATACTTTGATGTTTATACAGCGGTCAGATTTCTTAGACCTTCATTTGACTATGAGTAAAAGTTTGATTGTTTCTTTGCTGTTAAGTACAAAGCTGCAAAATGTGTTATATGTGCTGTGCCCACCACGGGTATCGAAACCCGGTTTGTAGCGTTACAAGTCTTCGGACTTCCTCTGATGACTGGGGAGGTGAGTGTGAATAAAAAATATTAAAAACAAACAGCTCATAAGTGGGTGATAGAGAACTACACGAAATGAGTAATGTTTTCTATCACGTAAAAGTTTTATTGTGGTGTTTTTATGATCACTGAACTTCTATAAAATATAAGGCAGGGCCGTAGCCAGGCTGAAGAAGATTAGGGAATTACCTCATCGCTTTTTCCCCAAAATTGGGAATTGTATATTATTGTAACACTGGAAACAAACGAAACATCGTCAATAGGAAAACAACTCCAATCAGTCAACAAAAGAGCCCAAACCAGTTTTTAATTGTTCTGTACATTATTTATTATTTAAAAATTGGCGTGCACGTAGCCTCAGTTCCGTAAAGACAAACCCACGAATCCCCAGCTGGAGGCTCCCGTTTAAAATTCCAAATGATGTAATTGTCCAATTCACTTATACTCAAAATAAAATTTTATAGTTATGCAGTGTTCTGCTATGATTATGTTTTTCCTGTGAAAAAAGGGGGTACATTCGAGAGTTTGCCTCCCCGCTTTTACAGCGCTGGATACGGCCCTCTATGGTGTATAACTTAAAATAAAACTAATTCTCATTAACGTGGAACAATTTTTCAAATATAAATGCAACTTTTTTTTGTTGATATTTTGGTTCTTCTGTTTACTGACAACAATCTCGAGCAAAAATAGAAAACGAAAACCTAATTTTTATTTGTCTCTCAAAACGACGTAAACGTTTAAATAGTGTAAGAGAACTAAACAGTCTCTAGTTTAAGTACAAATTATTTCCAGTGTGTGGTTTTTGTTTGCTTGTTTGTTTCGAATACTTGAGCAAAGCCACACAACGTTTATGTGCACTAGCTAATTTTAATTTTAAACTCGTAGACTAAGGAAAGACTACCATTCAACAGCGTCAACTCTTAACTTCTATAATCTAGTACGTGATACGAACCATGAACCCTCGGATCACCACGCTAACCCAACACGCTAACCACTAGGCCGGTGTTGTTTTAATAATTTACTTTCCGCTTAAAATAAACGTTGCAATAAAACTTTCCAATATTCGACACGTGTCTAAACCAAGCTTGATCTGATCAGGGAAGAATATTATCATGATAGAAACGAGCACTTCTCTGCGAGGTGTTTATACGGCATCGTCGCTCCACAGAGTAATGGCAGCGAGTTAAGAAAAACGTCTGCCGTCGGAGATCGAGCTGGCCAGTCTGAGTCTGGTGGAAAGCCACTAAACCTAACCCTCGCCGTGTCCGACAGCAAGGAAATTAAATGTATAAAATGATCGTAAGAGTTGGAGAACAGATTTTTATTGGTGTTGCGTCCCGCCGGCTTGTTAAGATGAACTGAAAACAGCAGCAGACAAGCTTCATTGGGCCTTTACGATGGGTTGAACTTCAGTGTTCTACTATGTTTAACGGTTCAGATCGATCAGAAGTGAAGAGACGAAGCTAGATATAGAATTTGTATTTATCGTATTAAAACTGCAGCGCGGGAGTTTACAGACCGTCGTCTGTTAGTAACAGTGTTCAGAGATAGAATAACGCCCAGATTGCCTTGGTCACAACCTAATAACATGCTAAATTTGAAACGACGAAGCGATAGAAGCAGTAGCGTTTCTATGAGTTTTTTTATTTGGAGGCGCATAAGATAACAAAGATAGTTGGGGCAGAAAATTTTAACCTTTTCGTGTCAATACAAGTCACACTGTAGAGAATTTAAAATATTAAAAACCATATCTCATATGGGGATTGAGGGGGGCAAGTTATCTCCAGTCGGGATCTCTCCCCCCCCCCAGTGGATACGCGCCTGGATACAAGTAGGAACATTAGAACAGCGATTTTTTTCCGTGTTCGTGTATTTTTTGATAGTTAGATGTTCAAGTGTTTAAATAAACGTTTCAGTTTTAGAGATAATGACAGTTTCTCCTCGCGCATGTTCCACGTGGACATAACTTTCAAAGTTACACTACCACAAATTTGAGACATACGTATATTACACACACTTTTGGAGTTCTAATGAATTACATATAACGAAATTGATGGGAGTTAGGTACAGTAGTATAATTTTAATGATTAGAGTTCACAAATAAATAATGATCATCATTGTTTGTTTGTTTTTAATTATGCACAAAGCTACACAAGGGCTATCTGTGCTCTGTCCACCACGGGTATCGAAACCAGGTTTCTAGCGTTGTAAGTCCGCAGACATACCGCTGTACCACTGGGGGGCAGTTCATCATATATATATGATTCCGATAACATCATAAGGGGAAGTTCCGAACAAAGTTTCATTACAATTGGGTCTCATAAAACACTTCCGATAACAT
>NW_013749038.1:0-3771 GCF_000517525.1 Limulus polyphemus
AAGGCCTTATTCTTAAGTTTATAATCTCTTGTTCTTAACATAGAATTTGCAGGGTTTTTTGTAAGTAATTAATCTGTTGTTGAATATAACTTAGTACTTGCGTGGGATGTTGTAAGTCTTTAATCTCCAGTTGTATTTAACATACAATTGGCAGGTGTAATTGTAAGTCTTTAATCTCCTGTTTTATTTAACATATAATTGGAAAGATGAATTGTAAGTCTTTAATCTCCTGTTGTATCTAAACCGGTACTGGCAGGGGAAGTTGTAAGACTTTTATAAGTTGTTGTATCTATCCTAGTATTTGCAGGGGTTGTTGTAAGTCTTTAATAAGTTGTTGTAACTAACCTGTTACTGGCAGGCGTTATTCTTAAGTCTTTAATCTCTTGTTATATACAACCTGGTAATGGCAGGGGTTGTTGTAAGTCTTTAATCTTTTGTTGTGTCGAACCTGGTACTGGTAGAGGATGTTGTAAGTCCTTAATGTGTTGTTGTATATATCCTAGCAATTGTAGGGGTTTTTGTAAGTCTTTAATAAGTTTTTTGTAACTAACCTGATACTGGTAGGCGTTATTCGTAAGTTTTCAATCGCTTGTTATATTTAACATTAGATTTGGCTGGGGTTGTTGTAAGTCCTTAAAGCGTTGTTGTATATAAATCAGTACTTGCACGGATTGTTGAAAGTATTTAATGTTTTATTGTATCTATCCTAGTACTTGTAGGGGTTGTTGTAAGTCTTTAATCTCCTGTTTTATCTAACCTGGTACTAGTAGGAGATGTAAGTCTTTATTGTGTTTTTGTATCTAACCTAGTACTTGTAGGGGATGTTGTAAGTTTTTAATAATTTTTGTAACAAACATGTTACTGGCAGGCGTTATTCTTAAGTTTTTAATCTCTTGTTCTTAACATAGAATTTGCAGTGGTTTTTGTAAGTAATTAATCTGTTATTGTATATAACTTAGTACTTGCGGGAGTTTTTAATCTCATGTTGTATTTCACATAGAATTGGCAGGAGTAATAATAAGTCTTTAATCCCTTGTTGTATCTAACCTGCTACTGGCAGTGGATGTTGTTAGTCTTTAATGTGTTGTTGTATTTAACCTAGTACTTATAGGGGTTGTTGTAAGTCTTTAATATTTTTTTGTAACTAACTTGTTACTGGCAGGCGTTATTCGTAAGTTCCTAATCTCTTGTTCTATTTAACATTAGAGTTGGCAGGGGTTGTTATAAGTCTTTAATGCGTTGTTGTATATAACTCAGTACTTGCAGGGATTGTTGAAAGTATTTAATGTTTTACTGTATCTGACCTGGTAATGGCAGGAGTTGATGCAGGTCTTTAATGCGTTTGCCAGTACCAGGTTAGATAAAACATGAGATTAAAGACTTACAATTACTCCTGCCAATTCTATGTTAAATACAACAAGAGATTAAATACTTACAACAACCCCTGCAAGTACTGAGTTATATACAACAACGCATTAATGACTTACAACAACCCCTGCCAATTCTTTGTTAAATAGAACAAGAGATTAAAAACTTAAGAATAACGCTTGCCAGTTACAGGTTAGTAATAACAACTTATTAAAGACTTACAACAACCCTACACGTAATAGTATAGATACAACAACACATTAAAACATAAAACATCCCCTGCCTGTACCAGGATAGATACGACAAGGATTAAAGACTTACAACAACTCTTGAAAGTACCAGATTAGATAAAAAAACACATTAAAGACTTACAACATCCCATACACGTAATAGGATAGATACAACAACACATTAAAGACTTACAACATCCCCTGGCAGTACCAGGTTAGATACGAAAAGAGATTAAAGACTTACAACAACCCTTGCAAGTACCAGATTAGATACAAAAACACATTAAAGACTTACAACATCCCCTTCCAGTACAAGGTTAAATAGAACAAGATTTTAAAAACTTAAGAATAACGTTTGCCAGTTACAGGTTAGTTATAACAACTTATTAAAGACCTACAACAACCCCTACACGTAATAGGTTAGATACAACAACACACTAAAGACTTAAAACATCACCTGCCAGTACCAGGATAGATACGACAAGTGATTAATAACTTACAACAACCCTTGCAAGTACCAGATTAGATACAAAAACACATTAAAGACTTACAACATCCCCTGCCAGTACCAGGTTAGATACAACAAGAGATTAAAGACTTGCAATAATCTTTGAAGTATTAGGTTAGATACACAGGGGATGTTTTAAGTCTTTAATGTGTTGTTGCATCTATCCTAGTACTTGTAGGTGTTGTTGTAAGTCTTTAATATGTTGTTGTATCAAACCTACTACTTGCAAGGGTTGTTGTAAGTCTTTAATCTCCTTTATTATCTAACCTGGTACTAGCAGGGGATGTTTTAAGTCTTTATTGTGTTGTTGTATCTAACGTAGTACTTGTAGAGTATGTTGTAAGTCTTTAATAATTTTTGTAACTAACATGTTACTGGTAGGCGTTATTCGTAATTTTTTTAAAATCTTGTTCTATTTAACATCGAATTGGCAGGGGTTGTTGCAAGTCTTTAATGCGTTGTTGTATATAACTCAGTACTTGCAAGAGATGTTATAAGTCTTTAATTAGTTTTTGTAACAAACCTGTTACTGGCAGGCATTATTCGTAAGTTTTTAATCTCTTGTTCTATTTAACATAGAATTAGTAGGGTTTGTTTAAGTATTTAATTCGTTGTCTTATATAACTCAGTACTTGCAGGGGTTGTTGTAAGTGATTAATATTTTATTGTATCTGACCTGGTAATGGCCGGGGTTTTTGTAAGACATTAATGTGTTGCTGTATATAACTTAGTACTTACAAGGGTTGTTGCAAGTCTTTAAAGTTTTATTGTATCTAACATGGTACTGGCAGGGGATGTTGTAAGTCTTTAATGTGTTGTTGTATTTAATCTAGTACGTGTTGGTGTTGTTGTAAGTCTTTTATAAGTTGTCGTAACTAACGTGTAACTGGCAGGCGTTTTCCTTAATTTTTTATTCTCTTGTTTTTAACATAGAATTTGCAGGGGTATTTGTAAGTTGTTAATCTGTTATTGGATATAACTTAGTACTTGCGGGGGTTGTTGTAAGTATTTAATCTCCTGTTGTATTTATTATAGAATTGGCAAGAGTAATTGTAAATCTTTAATCTCATGTTTTATCTAACCTGGTACTGGCAGGGGATGTTGTAAGTCTTTAATATGTTGTTGTAACTAACTTAGTACTTGTAGGGGTTGTTGTAAGTCTTTAATAAGTTGTTGTAACCAACCTGTAATTGGCAGGCGTTATTCTTAAGTTTTAATCTCTTGTTTTTAACATAGAAATGGCAGGGGTTGTTGTAAGTCATTAGTGTGTTGTTGTAAATAACTTAGTACTTGTAAGGGTTGTTGTAATTTTTGTTATATCTAACCTGGTACTGGCAGGGGATGTTGTAAGTATTTAATGTGTTTTTGTACCTAATCTGGTACTTGCAAGGGTTGTTGTAAGTCTTTAATCTCTTGTCGTATCTAACCTGGTACTTTCAGGGGATGTTTTAAACCTTTAATGTGTTGTTGTATCTAACCTATTACGTGTAGGGGTTGTTGTATGTCTTTAATAAGTTGTTATAACTAACCTGTAACTGCTAGGCGTTATTCTTAAGTTTTTCATCTCTTGTTGTATTTAACAAAGAATTGGCAGGGGTTTTTGTAAGTCATTAATGCGTTGTTGTATATAACTCAGTATTTGCAAGGGATGTTGTAAGTATTTAA
>NW_013749039.1:0-2858 GCF_000517525.1 Limulus polyphemus
ACGATAGGACTTAAAGGGAAAAAAAAAAAACAAATGTAATGATGAATGAAACCATTAATGAGCACCTTAAGATGAATAATAGTGAGTGGATATATTGGCCAATAGATCCGTATCATTAATCTCAGTATGTAGGTATGGGTCGAGAAAAAATGGCCGTCACATTCAATCTATTATTCTATGATGCTTACAAATAACTGCTAAAGTTGAATTATAGCTTTATTTGAGCACCTTATTGGCATTATCGAGTGTTTCACAGCTTGTATAACAGTAATATTTTGTTCTTCTACCATACATATTTTTGTAAGAAAATAATAAAAAGGAAAACTACTACTTAGCAGTGAGTTAGCATATATTATTTCCATGTTTTATAAATAATAGTTTCCTTTCCGGTCGCTAGATGGCAACACAAATTGTTCTTATATAAGGATCGTGTGTGACTTTTAACTGCACAAACATGATATCTGCCAAAACAATTTCAGTAATAATATAATAAACATAATATAACTTAATATTCGAAGTATCAAGGAAATCAAGCATTTATGCAACTGATATCTGAGTTTAAAAACATCAGTTTCTTAATTATCAAAACAATACATTGTATAGCAGTCTACTTTTCTTCAAATTTTCAGTGGGGCCAAGCCTGGCAGCTGTGTGTGTATGCATGATATCACACTTCATGGCCTGTG
Source organism: Limulus polyphemus (assembly GCF_000517525.1). Taxonomy (NCBI): domain Eukaryota; kingdom Metazoa; phylum Arthropoda; class Merostomata; order Xiphosura; family Limulidae; genus Limulus; species Limulus polyphemus. The sequence continues at coordinate 687 of NW_013749039.1, forward strand.
ATCTGTATGATATCCTTACTATTAATTGACATGACCATAGCATGTGGTAGAGTCGATTGTATACACATGCAATGAGTTGAGGTGAAGTTTGAAGGCGTGGGTTCTGTAAATATCCCCTTAACGTCAGTCCAGCGCTCCGGGATACTTCTACCATCCTGGAGGAACCATTTCAGCTTCACTGACTCCGAGTGTAATCCAAAATTAGAGAAACTCACAAAACTGATATGATATTAACAATATATATTACCATTGAATTATAAAAACAAAACATATGTTCACTTATCAACCTACTTGAATGAAATTGTTTTAAAAAGAGAGAGGAAACAAGTAATTAAAAAATTAAGTATGACGTAGGGATGGCAATGCCACAAAGTACAAAAACAAGGTAGGGATGAATACACAAAATCATACAAAAATAACTAAATAAGTAGCCAAATATTTCCAAGAATAACTTTTATTTACAACTGAAAGTTAAATTCCTGTCAGTTGCATGAATTCAGGTTTGAATAAAAACATTTCAACTTATACAGTCTTACAGTGGCTAATTATAAAAAGCTTGTAAGATTGACTCAGTAGCTACTTATGTAGGGACTTTTGTATGATTTTGTATATTCATCCCTACCTTGTTTCTGTACTTTGTGGCATTGCCATCCCCTACCTTGTTTCTGTACTTGTTGGCATTGCCATCCCTACCATTATACTTATTTTTTTCGCAAATTTTTTTTATTACTTGTTTACTATACTGATCTTTTTTGGGAAGTTCAAGGATTTTGTTCAAACAAAACTTTATCAATTTCAAGTTTGTGTGATTTTATTTCGAAGTTTACCCTAAAACTTAAGCAACAAACTATGATTAAAAAAATTAATGCATTGTGGAGAAATAATGTGTACTTATTGTTTTCTAACACCCAATACATTCGAAAACACTAAAATAGTTTGACCCGGACGTGATTCGAACACGCAGCCTTCTGATCTGGAGTCAGACGCGCTACCATTGCGCCACCGGATCATATAACAATAGAATGAAATTATTCTATCGATTATTATCTACAAAATATCACTTGCTTAATTATTTTTATTTTTTTCATAAATATGTGAAACGTCTTTTAATAACATTCTGAAACAAAGAAAATAACAGTTTCACACTAACAATTTTTCTGAATTCCTACATTCAGCTGAAGTAAACAAATCATTATTTCAATTAATAATAATATGTCCCCTCGGTGGGTCAGTAGAAAGTTTACAGACTTACAAAGCTAAAACCCGGGGTTCGGTTTCCCACAGCAGATAGCCCAATGTGACTTTGTTCTAAAAAACAAATAAGCTATCCCCCCCATAATAAAAAAAGTGTGTGTGTGTGTGTAGACAAACAAAATTTGGTAAAGGCTTATATTAATTAAAAAATAATAAATTAAATAAAACACGAGCCTAAGTTGATTTGAACCTGCTCAAAAGAAAAATATTCTTTTTTCGCGGCTGAACATGTCTTCAAATTTCAATTTTTGCGGTTGCCCAATGACAGTTTAGGGTAAGAAAACATATCAGAAAGAGTGGGAACACTGTGCCGTTTAATTTGTTTTTGGCAGATGATTCTTGTTTGTTTGAAGTTAAGCACAAAGCTGCACAATGGATTATCTGTGCTCTGCCCACCAGGGGAATCGAAACCAGGTTTCTAGCGTTGTAAGTCCGCAGATGATTCTCCAAGTATTTTTTGTTTTTGGAATTTCACGCAAAGCTTCTCGAGTACAATCCCCGCTAGCCGTTCCTAATTTAGGAATTATATACTAGAGGGAAGGCAACTAGTCAACAACACCCACCGCCGACTCTTAAGTCACATTATAACGCCTCCATGGCTGAAAGAGTGAGCATGTTCAGTGACAGGATTCGAACTCGCGATCCGCAGATTGTAAATCGATCACATTAACCATCAGGCTATGCAAAGCCGGATCCTCCTAAAATTCAATGATTTTACTGTTTCTGATGGGGACAGAAAAAATAAAAAGGCTAGAAACTAAGATTTCTGGCAACCCTAAGCACGAACTATTTTTCAGATTTAATACTATATATCATTATGATTTTGACATACCATATTAGTGTGCAGGCGCCACGAAGAGGCAAAAACATGACATTCAACTTTAATTAACAAACGCCGAACATATTCACACGCACGAA
>NW_013749040.1:0-2049 GCF_000517525.1 Limulus polyphemus
ACCAAAGTTACTCATTTTTTGACTGAATTATAGAGCAAAAATAGCGTGAACAATCGGTCCCCGTGTTAACCGATAGGGATTTTTTAGACTTTCGTGACCTTGACCATCCAAAACTTAATCAGTTCTAAGTTGGGTCATAGTCCAAATGTGTACGAGCTTTCGTCCAAATGCATACAGCCGTTTTCAAAAATCTTGCTCACAAACAAACATATATACACACACACACACAGGGGTGAAAACATAACGATGGTGGCGTGGCGGAAGTAACAAGTTTTTCAATTCGACTTAATAAATAATGTTTGTATTTTCGTTAACATAGCTTTGCAAATAAACCTGGACATGTTATATTTTTTAAGTATGGGTTTGTTAAAAATATCTGTTCGGGACAATAAAACGTGTTTAGATTTCTCCAAATGTAATATTTGTTTGTTGGAGTTAGGTTTACTTTCGTCACTTGACGTGATTTTGGTTCAACACAATTTTACCAATACGCTGACCTCATCCATCATGGCAGCGTGTCTGTAAATTAGAAACATCTTTGTTTCATTTCGTTTTAAAAATCAAAATATCTAAAGGAGTGTGTTTTAGAACATTATAGTGTTACAAGAACAGTTGGTGTGACCAAAAGCAATTTATAGTAGTAAACAGAATGAAAAAAACATCACAAAAAAATCTTAAATAGAAAATATTTTTGAGTAGGAGACGCTTTTATCCACTTCATTTACTGTAAAGTGATCTAAATACTGATGTTTCGAAACCCAATAAACTCTTTGACACTGGAGATTTTACAAAGTCCTAATGACTTTTAAAGAATATTAATTGAACTTCTTTGTAATTTTAACAAGAATAAGGATTGAAACTGATACAAGACAGAAGAAACAAAACCATGGTATCAGGAAGACTGATATGTTTTGTACAACTGGTCTGTTCCAGATAAGACTCGTTCTTTGCGCGAGAGCTCGAGCTCTGATGGGTGAATCTATCTCTACAATTACGATAGCCACCTTATCCTAGCCTAATCATTTCTGGACCATTCTTTGAAACATCTAGTGCTTAGTTTTGTTTGAAATTACCGAATCATAGAGAGTTTTTCTGAGAAGTATTTGATTGATGATTCAGAAGCTCGATTCTTCATTTTACCGAAAACAGCGTTCTTGGCTTTGATAAGTTAAGCCTGATGTATTAGGTATTAAGTTTGCCAAGATAAAAAAAGTAACTTCTAGAATATACGCTAAAAAAAACGTTAATGTGACATTAGGATATTTGATGCAATAAAAATAATAAAAGTCTCAAGAGATGATCAAGGATTAAGTTCAAAAAATTTACCTCCTTAAATAAGAGTATTTCGTTTCTAAAAGGATTTATCTCGTCATATTTTACCTAACTATAAAACGAATCAAAGAAGCGTAGTGTTTACTTTGTTTATCGAAACGACTCCAACGTAAAGGAAGATTGAGTATCTATGGGTTCCAGATTAACTACAACGTAAAATAAGATTGAGTATCTATGGGTTCCAGATTAACTACAACGTAAAATAAGATCGAGTATCTATGGGTTCCAGATTAACTACAACGTAAATAAGATTGAGTATCTATGGGTTCCAGATTAACTACAACGTAAAATAAGATCGAGTATCTATGGGTTCCAGATTAACTACAACGTAAAATAAGATTGAGTATCTATGGGTTCCAGATTAACTACAACGTAAAATAAGATTGAGTATCTATGGGTTCCAGATTAACTACAACGTAAAATAAGATTTACGTTGTAGTTAATCTGGAACCCATAGATACTCGAGGGAAGTCTGAATAGCTATGGGTTACAGATTGTCTCCACTATTGGTATTTCTTGAAGCGATCATTAACAAATTTGGCTTCAGTGTTTTTTGCTTTCTTTTACTGTATTCTAGACATGTTGATGACAATTTAGTTGTATTCAAATATTTTAAACTTGCTAATAGTTACCTTAGTGATGCGTCGGGTGGGATAAAGCACTAGGGCTAAAAATTTTGGGTGGGGGAGGAGGCTCTTACCTTAGTGATCAACCTGG
>NW_013749041.1:0-1346 GCF_000517525.1 Limulus polyphemus
TTTTAACTTCTCATAATATTCAATAAGTTTCCCAATAAATTTTCATTTTTATTTGCTATAAATTCTATCATTTTCAACTTGTAAAGGATAACAAAGTAATGAAACATATCTCTTATTGATGGTAATTTTATTACCTTATTACAATAACAACATATATCATTATGATCAAATTGGTCATCTTTGGTATATATAACAGATCTCTGGTGTATTCTCTATTTCGTATCCCTTAATTTTTATATAATACATCATTATTTCATCATTGCTTTCAGTTGTTTCAAAACGTTGTTCAAACTCTCCAAAATATCTAATTTTATTAATAAAACGTTTCTAAGTAAATGGAGGAAAGCAAAATGTGTATTGTTTGTAAAACTGAATGCCTCTTAACGAATTTAATAAAAAGAATAAAGCTAAAGCTGGTCTTAGATCTTCGTATTAACAATGTGTTAGTGATAATTATAATAAAACTAAAATTGATAGATTTGGAAAAATGAATGCAAATATGGTGAAAAGAAATTGTCAAAACTCATTTGGAAAAGTACAAGGAAACTTCCTTCATAGAAAAGATTAAATATAATTAAAAAGTGTTTTTCATGCATAGAAGATAAATGATTGGACAAATTTCATAAAAATGGAAATAATAATGATGGATATAATTTTGAATGTAAAAATGTGCTAGTGATTATCTATGTATAAAACTCAAAATATCTCTGTTTGATTGCTTGTCTGTCCGCCGCGTTCACTGCGCAGGTCACACTTCCCTCATACGAAGGTGCGCAAAACGACAATTTTTCTTTAATAATACGTGTATATCGTCTGCTATAGAACCGGTAATTTTATCGTTAACGTATACATTACACGAATAAATTCACCACAGACTTCAAATTTATTGGTATACCTATAACATTATAGGCCTATTTAATTATAGATCATTAATTATACTTCATATATTTACCCTCACACACAAAAGAAATGTATGCAATTAGAATGTTGTGTGTAAAAAAAAAGCAAACAGTAGGCGTAGCTTTTAAAATAAAATTATGCTGTCTGCCATAAAAATAGAATATGTGAAAAGAGTAAGGCTAAAATTACAATACTTACTGCGTATAATGAGATTAAAGTCAAGTTAGCTTAACTGGTAGAGTGCTTGCATAAGGTGGAAGATGGATTGAACCGGCAAATTGTATTTTTTTTATTAGCATTACAATAGATAGGCCTATTTAGTTATAGATTATTAATTACACATCTACTAATACATCATATTGTTGCGTCAGCGAGTCACATGACCACCGTGACGCAACGTTTCTAGAACTATCATGTACTTTGGCGAATGTTCAAGTTCTTACTAG
>NW_013749042.1:0-1346 GCF_000517525.1 Limulus polyphemus
TTAAACCATAATGAATACAAAAAACATTTGTCGTACTTATTAGTTTTATTAAACAATAATGAACATACAAACAACACATTTGTCGTTAGTTATTAGTTTTATTAAACGATTATGAACATACAAACAAAACATTGATCGGTACTTATTAGTTTTATTAAACGATAATGAACATACAAACAACACTTTTGTCGTTACTTATTAGTTTTATTAAACGATTATGAACATACAAACAAAACATTGGCCGCTAATTATTAGTTTTATTAAACAATAATGAACATACATACAAAACAATGATCTCTACCTATTAGCTTTATTAAACGATAATGAATATAAAGAACAACATTGGCCGCTAATTATTAGTTTTATTAAACAATAATGAACATACATACAAAACAATGATCACTACTTATTAGTTTTATTAAACGATAATGAATATAAAAAACAATGGTCGTTACTTATTAGTTTTATTAAACAATAATGAACATACAAACAACACATTGGTCGTTACTTATTAGTTTTATTAAACGATAATGAACATACAAACAACACAATTGTCGTTACTTATAAGTTATATTAATCGATAATGAATATCAAACCAACATTGGTCATTACTTATTAGTTTTTTAAACGATAATGAACATACAAACAAAACATTGATAGCTACTTATTAGTTTCATTAAACAATAATGATCATACAAACAAAACATTGATCAGTACTTATTAGTTTTATTAAACGATAATGAACATACAAACAAAACATTGATCGCTACTTATAAGTTATATTAATCGATAATGAATATCAAACCCGCATTGGTCGTTACTTATTAGTTTTATTAAACAAAAATTAACATACAAACAAAACATTGATCGCTACTTATTAGTTTTATTAAACAATAATGATCATACAAATAAAACATTGATCGCTACTTATTAGTTTTATTAAACGATAATGACTATACAAACAACACATTGGTCGTTACTTATTAGTTTTATTAAACAATAATGAACGTACAAACAAAACATTGATCGCTACTTATTAGTTTTATTAAACGATAATGAACATACAAACAACACAATTGTCGTTACTTATTAGTTTTATTAAACGATAATGTACATACAAAGAAAACATTGATCGCTACTTATTAGTTTTATTAAACGGTAATGAATATCAAACCAACATTTGTCGTTACTTACTAGTTTCATTAAACAATAATGAACATACAAACAAAACATTGATCGCTACTTATTAGTTTTATTAAACGATAATGAATATCATACCAACATTGGTCGTTACTTATTAGTTTTATTAAACAATAATGAACATACAAACAAAACATTGATCGCTA
>NW_013749043.1:0-1342 GCF_000517525.1 Limulus polyphemus
GAGAATCTGTGCTAAAGGGGAGAGCCTGCAATAGCTGCCACAGGACTTGGAAAGTATGGCACACAAGGCCTACCCAACTGCACCACCCGACGTCATCAAGTTGTTGCTGAGGGATCAGTTTGTAGATGCCTTGGACAGTCCACAACTAAAGATACAAGTGAAGCAAGCACACCCCTCTACCATGCAGGATGCAATGGCCAGAGCTCTTGAATTTGAATCCTACATTAAGTCCAGCACAGAGGTACCAAGGTGGGTACAGTCATCAGGATTCAAGGCCAGAAAAGGGCAGCTTTCAGAGAAGTTTGAGGGACTTTGCTGGCACTGTAACAAACCTGGACACAAGAGAGCTCAATGCTGGCAACTACAAAACAGGGGGGATGATACAGCAGCAAAGGCTGCTACCCAGAAAGGTTGTTGGAACTGTGGAAAGCAAAGACATATGAGGAGCCAGTGTAAGAAGAATATTACCAACAAGTCAGCCTCAAGGAGACCAGTAGTAGTTGGTGTTGAGGACACTCACCAACCCCCCATCATGAAAGTCCCAACAGCTAGGTGTAAAAATGCTAAGCACACATAGTGTCTATGTGACAGGAAAGCTGGATGGCCAACGGTGCAACTTTGTCATAGATTTTGCGTCTCAGCAAACCCTTGTGAGTATCAAGGTGTTAGATCACGAAGGAGTACCAAAAGCCATACAGAAGCTTTGTGGTGTGATAGGAAATTCTGCAAGGTTGTGGGGATCAGTATGGGTAACCATTGAGCTCATGGGCATAAAGGACAGACACAAAGTATACTTGGCTGACATTGAAGACGAATGCATATTAGGATTGGACTACTTACTACCGAGGAAGTTTGTAATTAATTTTGATAAAATGACGTTTGGGAACAACAAAGGCCAAGTCCCGGTAACTGTTAAAAGAGAGGTTGAACTAATTAGGTGTCATCAAGCTGAAGTCAAAGTGACTGAAGGAGTTGATGATGGTGAAATGGAACCAGGTATAGATATTAAATCAGAGCATGAAGCCACTGGATACACTCCAGCAAAGTTGATGTTTGGTCAGGAACTTCAGTGTCCAGTGGATCTGTTAACAGGACGCCCACCTTATGAAGAGTTGCCTGAGAATGTGTCAGAGTTTGTGAAAGTGTTATCGGAAAGGATGGATGATATTCACCATCAAGTGCGTTCAAACTTGAAAACGTCTGCTGATTCGATGAAGTTATCTTATGATAAAAGATCTACTGAAGTCAGCTTTGTACCAGGAGACAAGGTGTGGTTGTATAATCCCAGGAAGACCAAAGAAGTCCTCCTAAGTTGTCTTCTCCATGGGAAGGCCCATATAAC
>NW_013749044.1:0-1343 GCF_000517525.1 Limulus polyphemus
TTTATTGTATGTAATACCCCTGATTATCGACAATTGTTATGTACTGCAATTTTAACAGCGGTACACTGAGGTAAACGAGTCCTGGCACGAGCTGGTGGTTAGAGAGCTTGGCTCACAACTAGCAGGTCGCGGGTTCGACACTGACACCAATCACCGAACATCCTCGCCGTTTCAGTCATGGGACGTTTATAATGTGACGACCACTCCCATTATTTGTTGTTGAAAGAGTAGTCCAAGAGTTAACGTGGATGGTGTTTCTCTAGGTACTTTCCCTTTGTCACACTCAAATTAGGAACGTCTAGCACAGAAAGTCCTCGAGTAGTTTTGCACGAAATTCAACAAATCAGCCAGCAAACATTTCTTCAGAATTATGACATTTACATTTAGTTACATTTTTAAAATCTCCAGTATTTATGTTACTTTCTGTAAAATTCCTTCTTTCATTCTTCAACGTTTCATCTATTTTTCAAAAAAATATTTCTGACTTTTATTATGTTGAACTATATTTTTCTCTGGATGGTTGGTTATTTTCGAGCAACGCCACATTGGGCTATCTGCTGTGCTTACTGCGAGGAATAAAGCTCCGGATTTTAGCGTTGTAAGTTCGTAAACTTACCGCTGTTCCACCGGAGGACTTTTTCCCTGATTGAAACATATTCCATCATTCTAATTCATAACATCTGTCTTACTAGTTCGGCACATGCACGTGCTGTGATGTAACTATCTTGAAGGTGCTTGATGTTTTGCCCTCTAGTGGCACAGCGGCATGTCTGCGAATTTACAACGCTAGAAACCGGGTTTCGATACACGTGGTTAGCAGAGCACAAATAACCCATTGCGTAGCTTTGTGTTTAACTACAAACTTGATGTTTTTTCACTTTTCGAGCATTTGTTAATATTGTTTCGAACATTTTCTATACTTCCTATTTAGAAATTTTTAGATGGCTCAGGACTTAGATCAATATTAGAGGCAATATCAACGTGTATTATTGTAGCCTTATGCTTCTATTTTTCGTACATGTCTGTATTTTCTTCAAGGTATGAATAATTATCAGTTCTCACTCTTCACCCCTATTATCCAATTTCTTTTTTATATTCTCCTTTGGCCCGGCATGGCCAGGTGGTTAGGGCGAACTACTCGCAATCTGCGGGTCGCGGGTTCGAATCCCCGTGACACCAAACATGCTCGCCCTTTCAGCCGTGGGGGCATTATAATGTGACGGTCAATCCTACTATTCGTTGGTAAAAGAGTAGCCCAATAGTTGGCGGTGGGTGGTGATGACTAGCTGCCTTCCCTCTAGTGTTATACTGCTAAATTAGGGACGGCTAGCGCAGATAGCCCT
>NW_013749045.1:0-1344 GCF_000517525.1 Limulus polyphemus
CTACAAGACAAATGAACAAAGCAGGTGATCTTGATACTTCTTTTGATGAGATACTACAACACAACTGAACAGATCAGGTGATCTTGATACTTTCTTTTGATGAGATACTACAACACAATTGAACAAAGCAGGTGATCTTGATACTTTCTTTTGATGAGATACTACAAAACAACTGAACAGAGCAGGTGATATTAATACTTTCTTTTGATAAAATACTAAAAACCAACTGAACAGAGCAGGTGATATTAATACTTTCTTTTGATAAAATACTAAAAACCAACTGAACAGAGCAGGTGATATTAATACTTTCTTTTGATAAAATACTAAAAACCAACTGAACAGAGCAGGCACTTGCTAATGGTAAATTAGATCAGCTTTCAGTAATATGTTGTTCAATAAAATTATTATGAGCCTTTTCAAGTGGACAGCAAGTTAACTATCTTGTTCTTATTCATTCCATCCAACCATTTATATTCAAATATACCATACAAAAATGATTTGATATTATGATTAATATCTTTCCGTCAGTATTTTCACTATGGTTCTAAAGGTTAAATGGTCTTGTAAATTCTGTTCCAGTAATAACTCGGTAACTTTGGTTGTAACATAGAACTGGTTTGTTTGTTTGTTTGTTTCAAATTTCGCGCAAAGCTACACGAGGGCTATCTGCGCTAGCCGTCCCTAATTTAGCAGTGTAAGACCAGAGGGAAGGCAGCTAGTCATCACCACCCACCGCCAACTCTTGGGCTACTCTTTTACCAACGAATAGTGGAATTGACCGTCACATTATAACGCCCCCACGGTTGAAAGGGCAATCATGTTTGGTATGACGGGGGTTCGAATCCGCGACCCTCAGATTGCGAGTCGAGTGCCCTAACCACCTGGCAACATAGAACTGGAACGTACCTATTCGTTTTCTCATCTGCGCTGTTCATATCCTAAGCACCCATTAGTTTTTGAACAGCTGCCAACCTAGCGACATTACCTGTTAACTGAACACAATGAAATCCATCTTTAATTTTTCTTATTTTATGATGATTTTCCTAATCCTCAAATAATCTTCTTGGTCCCGTTTATTTTTCCATTCTTTTAATTTTGTTTGCGTTTTTTCTGTAATACCTTTCCAGTGCCGACTTTCTAATATTTCTTGTCACATTTTTCCATTATTAATCGAATTTTATAAACATCATGCATTTTTACCACGTACTTCCACTATTCTTTAAAAAACGTTTTCTCATTTTTGAAAATCTCAAAAACATTTCAATTTCTTTGCAAATTCTCAGATCGTCTCAAACTTTCAGTACGATATTTCCATGTTGAAAAAATTGGCATGGTTCCACTTCT
>NW_013749046.1:0-6206 GCF_000517525.1 Limulus polyphemus
TAAAACCCAGTTGTTCTTTCTTCCCGAGTTAGGTCTTGCCACCTTCCCACTAAAACCCAGTTGTTCTTTCTTCCCGAGTTAGGTCTTGCCACCTTCCCACTAAAACCCAGTTGTTCTTTCTTCCCGAGGTGGGAAGGTGGCAAGACCTAAGAAAACATAAATGACTTTTCACACAACCTTATTCACTCTCTATTAACGTAAGCAACTTATAAACTGCTTTAATCAGTGGTATTTAAAAGTTTGTCTATTGCTTTTGTCAAAACTGAGCTGCATTCAATTAATAGTTGCTCTGATCATATGCTGAAAGGTTAGAAAAATGTGGGACTAGAGGACTCTCAACCTATGTTTTGGGACTGTAAAAAACTCTAAAACAACTTGATAAGTGCATTATTTACAGGTGAGTATACTAATTCTTTAGAAATCCAAATCGTAGTCATACAAACCAATCATAACATATTTTTCGATCACATGATACAAAACAAAATTTTGACTACTCATTGGTCCAAGGCCAGTAGATCGGTCATAACGGATTGACTATCGATATTAGACAACGTGTTGAATTAGGACGATACGTTATGACCCTGTTGGCCACCGATCTACTGTGGAATAACCCCTTGAATCATCACGTTATGGCCCCGATGGTTTGTCATAGGCGAAAAAGGTTAGAATAAAATTAAAATAAATAAATATTCATGTTTTTGTAGGAACAAAACCGAAATAACAGAATAATAAATGGTTTTAAACTGTTAAATACACTTTAAAACAAGAGAGTTCGGAGTAAACAGCACTTCAAATGTGAAGAATTTGAGCACATATATATTTGGCTGTGGTAATGCTACACGTTATATTGGATAATATGATAGCCGTACGCGTTCGCGGTGTACGATTCTCAGTCAAATCCTGCATGACTGAAAACTGTTCGTTGAGCTTCCTCATAGAGTCAGTTATTGAAAACGGTCTATTTCGCACAGAAATATAAAATAAGATTAACTTCCGCATGCCAAACACAGAATAGTTGAAATATATTTAAGATAATGAAAGCGCTAAGAATTTTTGTAAAACGTTGAAGCTAAGATAAAAAAAGCTTTATTCTAGTAATTAAAGACGTAAAGTAAACAGTAAGTTGCTATAAAAATTAATACATTTCTTCGTCAGCTTTTGGATCATCTTTAGGAACTAAGTTGTGAATATGATAAACAAAATTCCAATTCTTTACACTAATCTTATACAAAAAAAGCCCACCCCAGTTTATAAGTTCAAGCATTAATTTTTATGATCAACAGGGTTTTCAGTCGGTTGGTTTGGTATTTGTTTTAGAGTAAAGTCACATTAGTGTGATCTGCTGCATCCATCACGGGAATCGAATCCCGGATTTTAGTGTTGGTAAGTCCGTAAACTTATCGGTGTCTCACCAGGTGGGGTGGCCCGGCATGACCAGGTGGTTAGGGCACTCGACTCGCAATCTGCGGGATGCGGATTCGAATCCCCGTCACACCAAACATGCTCACCCTTTCAGCCGTGGGGGCGTTATAATGTGGCGGTTAATCCCACTATTCGTTGGTAAAAGAGTAGCTCAAGAGTTGGCGGTGGGTGGTGATGACTAGCTGCCTTCTCTCTAGTCTTACACTGCTAAATTAGGGACGGCTAGCGCAGATAGCTCTCGTGTAGCTTTTCGCGAAATTCAAAAACAAACAAACAAACAAACTCACCGGGTGGGGGACAGGTTTTCAGTAATCTTAGGTAAATTTGTATTTATTGCTGAAGATCTTAAAGACTGATTTTGCTAAGAGGCTCAGCGGCAAGCGTGGAGGCTTATAACGCTTAAATTTGGGGTTCAATCTGTGGTGGGCACTGTACAGATAGCTCGTTATGCAGCTTTGCCCATAACAGCAAACAAACAAATCCCCTGTAACGAGACTTTTCCCTGCTGTATTTGTTTTGATAAAAATTTTTCTCTGTATTGTTTGAAGTTAAATATCTGTAAAACAAATTAAATCACTTCTGCTTGGACGTGTGAAGCTGATTTTAAATGAAGCCAACTGAGTTTTTCTTAAATTATTGTTTTGAAGTTAGAAGATATATAATGTATGCTTTTGTTTTGGTTGCTTACAAAAATGTGGAAGGGTGAAAATCATCGTTATCTTAAAGCTTAGCAAATCGAACTTAAAATTAAGTGTTTACATTTTATCAGAGCCACAAATTGGTTATAAGGTTAAAAGGTGAAGTCAGATACCCCTAGTGTTCAGGTTAGCAGTCTTTAATTGTGAACTACTGACCAAAGGCAGCTAGCAGCACCTTCTGCCACGAAGGTTTTGTCCGGATTTTTTAACTGAATGATAAGATTGATTGCCATTTTTATAAAGCTTGTTTTCAGTGGTATCATGCCTCTAACCTGGATACTCCGACCGACAACCCGATACACTAACCACTAAATCACGATCGGCCCTAAATAACCCCCCCCTCCAAAAAAAAAGTCCGAAGCTAACATAAGTTAAATAAAACTATCTTTTGTGAATGACAAAATTACATACATATTCCTCGATATTAATAGTGATAAAGTAAACTCTGTCAGTTAGGAGTCTTGCATACGAACAGCTATTCATTTACTTGGTTGTGCTGGGCCTGACATGGCCTGGTGGTTAATGCGTTTAGTGTGATCAAACCCCTTAATCAAACATGATCGCCCATTCGGCTGCTGGGTGTTATAATGTGACGGTCAATCTTACTATTCGATTAGAGTAGCCTAAAACTTGGCAGTGGGTGATATTACCTAGCTGTCTTCCCTAGCGCAGATAGTCATTGTGTAGGTTTGTTGGATATACAAACTCTTTAGTGTAAGAGTTATTATTTAGTTCATGTAGTGATCTAATATTTAATGATTATTTAGTTTCATAACAAGAGCATTAAAGTTAATTATCTTAAAGGCGATAGTTATGACAAATTTCGTTAAGTAACTCGGTAAGAATCGTACTTGTGTATGTAGATCAATTGTTGAAACTTCTAAGCATCTCGTAGTTTGTAGAAAGTTCGAGGCCTCAGTTAAGCAAGGTATATATATATATATATAGGCGACCAAGTGAAGATCAAGTAAAAAAAAAGTTAGCTAGTTAAAGAAAACATTAAATTATCTGCCGTGTGAAAGATTAGCTTTAACGGGTGATTTCTAATGTGTGACTCACAATCTACAAAAAATTTACATAATAGGATATCACAGCTGTATCTAAAACTCTAAATAGTTCTCTTTTCTTGTCAAACGTCTACACAGGCTGATTCAATTACTTTAGAATCCAACTGACAAGACGAATTATTTTTCTCTCCTCTGTTTCTTACTATACAATCTGCGATAAATTCACTTACGTTACCCCGTGGGTTACCACACTTGTATCCAGAGCTTTAAATAATTGTCTCTTTTTTTTTTTCGTCAAACGTCTACACAGGCTGGTTCAGTTACTTTAGAACCCAATTGACAAGACAAATGATTTTTCCGATCTTTGTTGTTACAATATAGCGCTCGCCCTTTCAGCCGTGGGGGCGTTATAATGTGACGGTCAATCCCACTATTCGTTGGTAAAAGAGTAGCCCAAGAGTTGGCGGTGGGTGGTGATGACTAGCTGCCTTCTCTCTAGTCTTACACTGCAGATAGCCCTCGTGTAGCTTTGCGCGAAATTCAAAACAAACAAACAAACAGAACATAAAATGACAAAAATAACTGAAAAAGAAACAGTGAGAAAAAGTAAAGCAATTCATAATTTTTATTCCTCATATTCAGTCTCCTAGTTGGTGAGCGATAAGTTTGCAGAATTCCAATGCAAAATTCAGGGTTCGATTCTATATGGTGGACACAGCGCAGCTAGCTCATTGCATAGCTTTGCGCTAAAACAAACAAAATATATCCCCCGTTGGATTACTAAAAGAAAAATTATCAAAAGTAATTTCTGGGTACAAAAACCATCTACTTAAAAACTGGAAATAACACGTTTATATCTGACCTCTTTTCCGACTTTCAAATTGTTTCATTCAAATCTTTGTCATATGATATTGTTCATATTTCTTTTGTGATACATCTTAAATTTTTCTGGCCTTTTATAAAGATCAGTCTTTTAAAATGTTCCTGAGTGAACAAACAAGTTTTATTTTATTTGTTTAATTTCGCTTAAACCTTTTCAGTTTTATAAGGGCCTGATTCTTTACATTAGGTGTCTGTGACTTGTTGGCGATAAATTCGAAAATTATACAAACAGCACACAATCCACTTGTTTTTAAATAATATATATATATATTTAAAATACGTCAACTTATGTTTGGTGTGATGGGGATTCGAACCCACGACCCTCAGATTGCGAGTCGGGTACCCTAACCACCTGGCTATGCCGGGCCCTTTAAGTTCTGTAAGATATATACCGTATTTCATCTGTTCATGACGGACAAACACTAAGTGATATTTCTCAGATATAGCTACTAATATTAATCTCCGATCAAAGCAAGTTACCTATTTAGGGCGATACAAAAATCAATCCAGTAATAAGTATAGCTAATTAACTATAGTTTTTTCACGTTCTTATTTACAAAGTTTAGAACGTACATTTTCTTCAGTTGGGTACCAACGCTGTTAACGGTATTATCGGCCGTAAATCTACTAATGAACACTTGCTCTATGTCTTGGTATAAGTCATAAAGTCCTATTTAATAACATTCAGAATAATTCCACGCAGGCAGTCGATTTATAATTTGAGGAAACAAAGCATGGTTTTGTTGCGTAACTCACGTAATACAAGGCTTCATCAAGGTCTGTCTTTTGGGCTGGTCATGCCTTCTTTCGTGTCTGTCCCCCTTCTTCAAATTCGCAGGAACCAGTTCGTAGACGAGCTTCATCTTTGATCCAGCCAGTCATTCTATCAATGACGGCGAGCTTTTCAGCACTGGTGTGCGCTTTTCTTTTGTTGTTGATGGTAGACATTTCAGTGATGAAGATGATGTGCAGTAGGCCTATAAGTGTCGTATGGCTCTAGTCATACGAGTGACTTCAAGTGATTGTTTCTAATAGTTATATGGCAAAAGTGAGTGGTTTTTGTTGTGTCGTATTTGATTGGTTAGAATAATCACCAACTGTAAATATAGCAATCTGATTGGATTGTCAAAAACGCACCAGAACTGACAACTTATACTGATATCCTAAATTTAATGCAATTAGAAACCGCTCATACCATATAATAAATAACTTCTCTAATGTTGCTGTTGTCCTGTTGTTACGTCTTAAAAGTTAATTATAACCCGGGATTGATTCAATCGTCTTTTCAATACCATATGTGACATAGATGTTCCTGAAATGTTGCCTTGCACAAAGTCTATATATATAACCAAGAATTGATTTAATCGTCTTCTAAGGATCGTATGTGACGTAGATGTTCCTGAAATGTTGCCTTGCACATAGTCTGTGTATATAACCAATAATTGATTTAATCGCCTGAGGACTTATAACGTTAAAATTCGGGTTTCAATATTCGTGACTATAACAGTAGAAATGGCTTATTATGTAGCTTTCTGTTTAACTGCACACACTTCTACTTGGTGGACTTTGGTTGGCAAGACGTAAATTTGTATTACGATACGAACAAACAAGACGTTATACAAGAATACAATGTTACGTTTTGAAGATCTTTGAACGCAGGAATTACACTCTGGTCCGTTATACAGCGGTCCGCTATACCGCAGGTTCGGATATAACGCGGACAGTTTTAGTAGGCCTTCTAGTAGCATTGGCAACTCGGGGTCAGTGTATAATCATGGAACTCAATGAAAAAGGCATGTTCGACAGCCACAATTAACAAAGATATCACTATTTATGATACTAGTCTTGCTCAGTCCAAAATTCAACACAAAACCTAAGAATATAGGCAAAAAAAGGCATGTTCGACAGCCACAATTAACAAAGATATCACTATTTATGATACTAGTCTTGCTCAGTCCAAAATTCAACACAAAACCTAAGAATATAGGCAAAAAAAGTTAGCAAAACGAGGTGAGATTAGTCGTGTACGTCTAGGAAAAACGGGAAGACCATTGTGACGTCACAAGTGCTTGTTTACCTTCTTGTTTATTAAACAATGAAAAGAAGGAAATCACGGAATACCAAGGTTTAGTACAGGTTTTCATTGAAGATTGCTTAAAGCAGTTGATGATATGAGCTTGGATACAGCTAGATATCT
>NW_013749047.1:0-1971 GCF_000517525.1 Limulus polyphemus
TTTTTTATATATATGTATATGATATTTTTAGTTGTTGAAATAAAACAGTTAAACAATACTTTTTAATTGATTGGAAGGTGAAATGAAATATTTAAGACAGACTTTGTTTTATCATTCGTAAGTATATTTCTATAACGAGATATTTTCAAAACAATTGTACTCACCTCTATAGCAGTGACTATGGGGTTACCATAGCAACAGATAAAGCCCAAAGAATTAACCACTCCATAAGTGATTATGGTAGCTACCAGACTATGTTGTACACTCCAGTACGTCACTGCTATGCCTAAACTAATAGATAAAAATGTTTTTATGTCGTGAATATAAACACCACAATCTTTTGACGAGAACTATGAAAGTCACAAACACGTTACCCTCACAGTAACATAAAGTATGTTAGGTGTAGAGCTGTCGGTTAGTTCTCGAAAAAAGATAATAACTGAAAAGGCAACATTACCATATATACTGTTCCATTATATCACTTTGATCTTAGTTCTATTAAACACTGTAACATTATTTTAGATTCCCTTCTTAAACATTATCACTATCGTTGTTCCTTTATCTATACAGTACAGTCATGTTTGTTCTCCACTTACAGGATCGCCATCTTTAATCTTGTTATACAGTACCAACATCTCTGATATTCTCACATCGCACCACAATCATTGTTTTCCATGTGTGAAGGTGTTGTAACTTCTTAAGTCGTTGGCTATGTTGTTTTGGATTATTTTGGAAAGTATAATTCCAAGTCCATTCCACGTAATGATAAGGTTGGTTGTTCTTGCTATCTTTTGCTTCTCTTTTTCTACAGTGTTTTCATTCTTTATTCACACACGGTCTTCGAGATAAATTATTAGCATTTCCAAGGTTCTCTCCAGGATGATGTGTAACATTAATGAGCAATCTTGCTATATAGCTTTTTGAAATGTTAATTTTCAAACCAATTCAATGCTACATTATCCGGACGAAATTTTAACTTTTCTCCATACAACTAATAATGGAAATGACTTATGTCTCGTACAACATTTAGTTAGTCAACAAGATGTATTACTTAACCTAAATGGTAACGCAACAAATTGCCACAATCCATTAGTTTACAGTAAAGGCCATCTTATCTCTACTTGCTTCTTTGATTTACATTTGCCAATATTCATTCTTAATATCCAAAGCTAAAAACTGTTTTAATACAGGTAGAACATTCAAAATATAATAAATCCTTGACAAAGGGTATACATCCTTCTTTCTGACATCATTCACCTCATGAGGATTTTTGCCTCAAAAGTGACTACACCTGATGTTCTCTGATGGTTTTTTTGCTTTCGTGGCCCAATGATGACATTTATAATTTTTGTTTCCATGGGAACTCATTCAACCATTAATCCCTCAGGACGTATTGCAGAGTCTGGTTCTATCTGCTAGACTTACCATAAATATTACCAGAGCCTTGTTAGCCGCTTCATTTTCAGGGTTCTTGTTAGGTTACCACGCCCACAAAGTCCTCACCGTACTTTACCCTATCTTGATTTTCTAATCAAGTCTTGTGTTACATTAATTGTTGAGTAGAAAAATTTGTCAAATTATAACATTTTCATCTAAAAAAAGCTTAGCCAGGTTTTAATATAACCGAAATATAGTGTTTTGTTTTGAAGAAAACAACGTTACTTAAACTAATGCTTAGTCTGGAAATTTAAAACAATAACAAAAAATTTGGTCTGACTATATTATGCTATGGAGTATTATATGTTTCTACACATAGGAAACAACAGTATTCATATTTCGAATACAGAAAGAAACAATATCCAGTGAATAAACTAATGTGTAACAAGTAGCAAAAAACTCAGTCGAACAATTACGAAAGACTTGGACGGTAAAACAACAATAATTAACGAAACATTATATGCGTCATTGGAAGAACATTCAGCCAATGTCAACGTAAATGACGAATATTTGTACACTAATGGTCTAGTTTTT
>NW_013749048.1:0-1344 GCF_000517525.1 Limulus polyphemus
CTCCTGGAGTTAGCGACTTGTGGCTCCACTCGTCCCGACAAATCCTCCAACAAATAAATAAGGTGTACAGGTTGGTTTTAATTGAAACTCCAACTATCAAGCTCACCTTAGCGCTAACCTGTTACAGCTGGCGCAGTCTCGAGGATTTTTGGAGTAGCTAACAAAAGGTTAGTTAGAATAAAGAAAGACGGAAAAAGTAAGAAAATTGGCCGAAGTAGCACAAGTTAGAAATAAGTTAGAATTAAGTAGTTATGGCTACTGCTGGGGTAGATACAACTACGGAAGAGGGTGGCACACGCCCTAGAGCTGATAGGCATTCTGACGCCGATCACGAAGCCGCAGCGGAACAACCCGCACCGATAGGGTCCCGCGGCACGACACACTTAACAAGTGCCATACTTGTATCACGGCACTGCGGACGAAGACGTCGAGAGTTTTATAGATGCCTTAGAGGAAGCAGAAAGAATATCAGGCTGGATGGATGCCCAGAAAGCTGATATACTGTGTTTAAGAACAGCAGGAGAGGCGAAACATTATATTAGGGCTTATGGCGAACTTCGTGAAACAACAGACTATCGATACTTAGTGCTTAAGTTGTTACAGGAATACAGGACGCGAGACTCCACTAATGTTATTTTAACCGAACTGCGTAACCTTCATCAACAATGTGGCGAATCAGTCCGAGTTTTCTGACACAAGCTACAGGAGTTACGTAATAGATTACGCAGAGCTTATGCACGTCCTAGTGAGGATATGTTGCAGGATACTCTAAAATCGGAGTACGAGCGATGGCTGTATAGTAATGCAGCTAGGCAACATGTAAATGAAGCCAAGAAAGCTCAAGCAACACTGTTAGATTTAATAGAAGTAGCTATACGAGAAGAGCTATGAGAAAAGCAATTATATATGATGAACAAATATTCGAAATATTTGCCTATAAATACGATTAATAACTTAGACAAGGCTAATCTGTTGGATACAAAGTTGCAGAATAAGTCCAATAGCTTCCAGTGTTACAACTGTGGAAAAGTTGGACACATGGCTAAAAATTGCTTCAAGAAATCAAAAAGAAATGAGCAGACAGTGTGCTATAACTGTGGCATTACAGGTCACATGGCACGTGACTGTCGACGCCCACGAAAAGTTGAAAATGGAAAAGCCCCAAAGGCTAGAACCCACGGAAGAAGGTTTACTAATAGTAAACCTACCTTCTCTAAGGGTCCAAAAAACGTAATCCCCGCCAGGATTACAGAGCGAAAGTAGAGGTAGTTTGGGCAGTATGAGATAAACGATCGGGTATTCATACTATTAATGAAGTATCACCAGTAGTTCAAGTAGAAATAG
>NW_013749049.1:0-624 GCF_000517525.1 Limulus polyphemus
AAGGCAGCTAGCCATCACCACCCACCGCCAACTCTTGGACTACTCTTTTACTAACGAATAGTGGGATTGACCATCACATTATAACGCCCCCACGGCTGAAAGGTGTGACGGGGATTCAAACCCGCGACCCTCAGATTGCGAGTCGAGCGCCCTAACCACCTGGCCATGCCGGGCCGGTAAGCAAGGGAGGTCTCTATTTCAGAATTACTAGACCACGAGTTAATCAACTAGGCTAGAGGTTACCAATATTTTCCAATTCATGATCCACTCGAGAGTTACGCAGTTTTCTGGGCCCCTTCCTCAAATGGGGGAGGAGTTACTGTTCTAATACATTTCAATAAAGTCTAGCAGTGCTCCTATATTTGTTGTTAAAAAACATCTATAAATTATTTCAGAATAACAACATTTTTACATTTTACTATGTATTGTACTGCGACCAACCCCGATACAGATATTACGACCCATAATATGGGAACACCCGAACAAGTCCACGATTTTCTCTAGAATCAAACGCATTTACATTTGTCTTCATGCTTTTCAAAAACGTAGCATTTGACAGCTGATAGGAAGAATGGGGAAACAGTTTTCTTTTAGACCACAGAACATTTGCTAATCCTTCCTTTT
>NW_013749050.1:0-718 GCF_000517525.1 Limulus polyphemus
CTACCAAAATGGACCACTCGCGCGCTATAGTCATGTTATTTCGCCATTATTTTAGTATTCCTATCTCCTCTTATCCTTGTAATATCCTTACACTTCACCCAGAAGAAAAAAGGCTTCTTATTCTTCGTTACTTACCTGATCTTGAATTGCTTACCTCCTTCTGTCTCATCTCCATGTGAGAACAAGTCGTCGGTTAAATCCATAAGTTTATCGCTCCTGTACTCGAGCGTACTTCTCTTTTGGGCGTTTGACAGCACCTCTTCTCGGTCGAAGCTTCTCTGATCTCTCTCTTATCGCGAACTTCTTGAGCATCTGGTGCGCCATAGTGATCGCATCCGTACATGCTATACCTGTAACACATCAGATATTTTGCTGCTTTACATTTGCAGGTTAGTTTTGAATCTGACCTTGTTTTCATTCGACAAGAACAAACATCGGAGATTCTGGTTCGTTGTCTCAGCAGTTTCACATAAGTTTCACAAAACGTTCGGGAATGGCGAATGTCCCATAGATAATGCACTACAACAATCCCATGACCATTGTCTGAATTAGGGTAATAAAATCCCCCAACTCTACTGACAAAGAGGAATCATAACGTTTTTGGATGTTATCCAATTATATATGGGCTACACATCTGGATTCCTCATAAAGTAATGCATATTCCTGTAGATTTTCAGAAGAAAACAAAAACTTATGCCGAATATGGTTTCTACAAATT
>NW_013749051.1:0-1783 GCF_000517525.1 Limulus polyphemus
CGGGACTCCTGGAGGTTCAAGAGAATTCAGAAACTTTGGGGGATAGTTGACCACTTGGGTTTGATCAGGCACCAAGTCAGTAAGAGTGCTTTTACTTTCGTATGCTGCTTCATGATGTGAGAGGCCCAACATCCTTTATGGATTTGCATATTGTCCAAGGTCAGCTCTGTGTCACCTATAGAGAAGCGAGTTTGAAGCGAGGCCTTCTTGAAGACGATGCACAGTGGAAGTCCACTCTGACAGAAGCAGCAGTCTCACAGTCACCAGCCAACCTCAGAAGTTTGTTTGCTGTTTTGCTGCAAGTTTGTGATGTTTCAAGTCCAATTGCTTTGTGGCTAAATCCCAGAGAAGATCTGTCAGAAGACTTCAAGCACCAGGCTCAACTTATAAAACCCAATATAGAAGTTAGCTGCAATGATACCATTTTTAACTTGGCTCTTATTGCCATTGAGGCAAAGTGTCGTCTCTGAGAGGAAAAGAGCTTCCATCATTTGGCCTTCCTGAAGTTCAACACAATCAGGATAACAACCTCAATCGTGAGGTTCTGCATAAGACCACTTAAGATATTCAAGCGCTTAACCAAGAAGTTTCAGTTAACGAGCCAAAATTGCTACCTGCCCAAAGAACAGTGTATGCAGCAAGAATTAACAGTGTCCAACATCAGAAGGGTGGAATCTTTTTCATCCATGCACCAGGAAGAACGGAGAAAACATTTGTTATCAACCTGTTGTTGGCAGAAGTTCTTCAACATAAGCAAATTGCATTTGCAGTTGCGTCATTCAGAATTGCAGCAACTCTTTTGCCTGGAGGCAGGACAGCCCAGGCTGCACTTAAGTTCCCATTGAACTTGACCATAAATGAAAATGTTACATGCACTACCAGTAAAGGAACTGGGATGGAAGAAGTTCTCAGAAGATGCCAAATGATTGTTTGGGACGAATGTACAATGTCTCACAAAGCAGCATTAGATTCTTTGGATAGGCCACTGCAAGATATTCGTGAAAGCAAAAATATAATGGGGGGAGTCACTTTGGTTTTGGGTGAGATTTCAGACAAACATTGCCAGTTATTCCAAGAGGCACACGAGCCGATGAACTTAAGGCTTGCCTAAAATCATCATATCTTTGGAGAAACGCAAAAAGAGTCCACCTATCTACCAATATGAGAGCTCATCTGCATGGAGATCAATTAACTGGACAATTTGCTGACAGTCTATTGCAACTAGGCAATGGCAAAGTCACACAAGATCAACAAGGAACATTTGACATGAGACCAATCTGTACACAAGTAGCATCTGTTGATGAACTCATAGCAAAGGTTTCCCAAACCTTTCTGAAAAATATCAAAATCACAGGTGGCTGTGTAAAAGAGCAATATTACTCCAAAGAACAATGTTGTCAATGTCATCAACACACATGAACAGTATAGACCCTTGCCAAGACTTCATCTTTAAAACCCCAGGATGACCATCTACAGGAGTACCTCTTTTTCTCCTATTCCATTTGTTGTTGCTCCAAGCATAAAAAAGACGGTACTTCAGAATAAAGTAATGTGCATGCAAAGGGATCTTCTTGGCAAAGGTTGAAGAATACAGTCAGTGTTGTATTTTTTGGAGCAAATGCTTGTTGCAAAGCATTTTCTTCAGTGAAGTGGACTCCCTGTCCGTTTTCTAGGTGGACACTAAGTTATTTGATGGTGGGATGTCGTTCATGAATTGTAAATTCCAAAATGCGCCAAAATGCTTCATTGCTACTAATGTACCTTCCCAGTTGGAACTGAGTCA
>NW_013749052.1:0-2648 GCF_000517525.1 Limulus polyphemus
GTCTTTTGTCGTACAGCTCTGGATTTCGGAGCTGGTTCTGGTTGGCCCTGAGATAGAGGTCTTGATTTCGAGGCTGACTCTGGTTGGCCTTTGTCGAACAGCTCTGGATTTCGAAGCTGGTGGGAAAAATCGCTTTAAACTGTGAGTGCGTTATAAGAGTGACAGTCAATCCCTTAGCGTGGATGATAGGGTGTTGGTCACTAGCTGTTCTGCTTCTGGCCAGTAGTTCAAAAAATTAGAGCTGGCGGACGATAGTTTTAGTAGGTTTGTCATAAGTACAAAATAAAAATACAACTTTAGTCGCTGCTAGCAGAGGGCGCTAGCAATACAAAATTGACGCTTTGGATCCGAAAATCGTTCGACTCCTTCATTGAAAAATAAAAATAAGACAAATAATCGTTTCTAACAAACTCCTTCATATGGAAAAAAATAAAAAGTCAGTTCATAAATATCTAAAGAGGTTCCAAGAAGAGTTTTCCAAAATATTTCCTTTCCTCTAATTATGTAGAAATATTTGGTAAATATGTTTCTCTTTGATTTTATTACAGGAAAATATGTATTCTAAGAACATAAGTCAATCAAATCGCGTAGGCCCGTCGTTATAAGAGTGACAGCCAATTCCTTAGCGTGGATGATAGGGTGTTGGTCACTGGCTGTTCTGCTTCTGGCCAGGTGGTTAGGGCGCTCGACTCGCAATCTGCAGGTCGTGGGTTCGAATCCCCGTCACACCAAACATGTTCGTCCTTTCAGCCGTGGGGGCATTATAATGTGACGGTCAATCCTACCATTCGTTGGTAAAAAGAGCAGCCGAAGAGTTGGCGGTGGGTGGTGATGACAAGCTGCCTTCCCTCTAGTCTTACACTGCTAAATTAGGGACGGCTAGCGCAGATAGCCCTCGTGTAGCTTTGCGCGAAATTCATAACAAACAACCAAATCACTTATATAGGTGGCGTCTCACTAGGTTTAAGCCTTTTCTCTGTTAATGGCTTTTAATTAAAGTGATTACTTTCCACGCGGGCATCAAAGTTAGTAAACTACCCCCAGGATATGCATTAGCAACGTATTTTATATTCTCATGGCTAACCGACGATAATTTCTTAATGGATACAAGTGTGTTACGTAACTGACACGAGCAACAGATAACCACATTTACTTCTTAAGTAACATTTCTAAGCGACCAAATCACAATATGATTCAAGTCATATACATTTCTTATTTGTGTGTATGATTACTCTTCGAATTCAATTAGTTTATCAAGCATATTGTGAAATATCCAATAAAAGACATGAAAGTGTAAAAACATGAATGATTTCCAAAATATATTAATCAAAATTTGTAGTTTTTTTTAAAGCTAAATCACAGCTTAGAATGTGAACTTTCTTAATCTTAATAAAATTTTAAAGTTTCTTTAAAATTATACTTTTATTTATAAAATTCCACAATAAATCAGTTTTGTTTGGTTTGAAGCTCATAAGTGTTTGTTTTAATGGACTCATTACTGAAAATCGTTCAATCATATACATGTAACAACAATAATGGCTAACAATAATAATAATGGCTAACAATAATAATAATAATAATAATGGCTAACAATAATAATGGCTAATAATAATAATGCCTAATAATAATAATAATGATGGCTAACAATAATAATAGCTAACTATAATAATGGCTAACAATAATAATAATGATGGCTAACAATAATAATAATAATAATGGCTAACAATAATAATAATAATGGCTAATAATAATAATAATAATGGCTAATAATAATAATAACTAACTATAATAATAGCTAACTATAATAATGGCTAACAATAATAATGATAATAATAATAATGGCTAACAATAATAATGATAATAATAATAATGGCCAAGAATAATAATAATAGTGGCTAACAATAATAATGATAATAATAATGGCTAACAATAATAATAATAATGGCTAACAACAATAATAATAATGGCCAATAATAATAATAATAATAATAGCTAACAATAATAATGGCTTACAACAATAATGTTTTTTTAAGTATATTTTGTGATGAATCCCTGGTGATTATAACGCTTTTTAAATCAATGTAGATGATGATTTGGTTTGACTGCTGTTAAACAAAAAACTACATTATCTGTGCTCTGCCTACCACGGGTATCGAAACCCGATTTGTGGCATCGTATGCAGACTTGCTGCTGAGACGCTGGGAGGGGGGGCGCATATAATATTTGGATTAAAAGTAGATTGTTTCATTTGTTTCTGTGATCTCGAAGTTCTGTCACACGTCACAAGTTGTATTTAGAAACTCAGATGTCTGACTAAAGTGTATGTAGTCTGTTGTGTTTGGAATCCCAGATGTCGGATCAAAGTATATGTAGTCTGAATATAAGACGGTGAGTAACCCGTCTTGATGTTAGTGTGTAGATAATTAAGAACAGAAACATACCACATGCACGTGATAATAACTTCTTATAAATTTATCCAAGACATCATCAAAGATGGACGATTCTTCATTCAAAAGGAGCTACTTTTCCTTACATCTGTGACTCACTGAACCTACAAGAACCTTAATATTCGGTAATATAGAGTGACTTTACAGCAAGTAGCTTCGAAGTAGAAGTTAACATAAGCATCAAGCTATCATTTATTAGAA
>NW_013749053.1:0-1344 GCF_000517525.1 Limulus polyphemus
GAAACTCACAGAGGCTGAAACAGCCACATGATGTAGGTAGGGAGATGTAAAGGTATGTGTGGTAGTTCACATACCTGCACTGACCATTTCCTCCAAAGGAAGATGTAAATGAGCAAGAATGACATGGTGAAGTGATGGCTCTGATGGGAAAAAACATGAAAAAGGTAACAATCATCTGGAGGAAGAGAAAAATATGCCAGGCAAAGAGGTAGGTAGTGTCGCACTTCTGTTGGTGGGGGGTTGCTGCATAATCATTTGCATATAGATATGCAGAAAGAATTGGGAATTACAAGGCTAGTGGGGAAAGAAAAATATTTGCCAATAGAGGGCAGTACTAATTGAGAAAGCCTTTTGTGAAAAGAGGTAATATATCTTATCGGAAAAAGGAAGTGTAACCTTTACAACACTGGCCTCAAAGAAGATCAAACTGCTGTAACATACTACCAGTATTTAGAGGCAATAATGCCAGCAACTGAGCTCAATAGGACAGAAAGACAATTTGGAGTAAAAGTGACAGGTCATAACAGAATATGCTTATGACAATAAACCAGACAATCTATAGACTCAAAAGTAAAAAAGCATTTTCAATACCCAATTACCTATGCATCACAAAATAATCAAGAACAGCACAGTGTATTCAGAGATGAAGAATATCACTTATATTTAGTTATTATTTATTTTAAATCACTTGGAAAGGATGACTTATGTGAAATGATGAAAAACCACTTAATGCAATTTTTAAGTGATGGCTGAAAACAGAAAGGTAAAAAATGTGATTGTAATTATGTTTTGTTGATGTGGTCAGTATGCAATTGTGGGTGCTTCATTTTAACATTCAGTATGGAATATAACCGTAAAGTATCAGTACATTTAAATGCTCATGGATATGAAGAATTAATATATTTCAAAGTAGTATCAACATGCAAATGCATTATTCGAGTAGGATAAAACTCACTACCACATTGTAGATAAATGCAATGCCCTGTTCCAAAATAATACAATCTTAGAATGATCATGGCCAGGTCACAGGTTCGAATCCCCATCCCACCATGCTCACCTCTTCAGTAATAGGGGCATTATAACATGACTGTCAATTCCACTATTCATTGGTAAAAGAGTAGCCCATGAGTTGGTGGTGGGTGGTGATACGAGGTGCCTTCCCTCTAGTCTTTCACTGCTAAATTATTGATGGCTAGCACACATAGCCCTCACGTAACTTTGTGCAAAATTAAAACAAACAAACAATCATTTTTCAGATGATCTGCAGTGTGTTAATTTGAAAGGTTTGTTCACAAAGTTCAGTTGTAACTGGCTAAGTTTTAGAAACAGCAACAGAGACAACTT
>NW_013749054.1:0-1344 GCF_000517525.1 Limulus polyphemus
CAAATCTTGATCTTTCTCCTGCTCTGCTTTAATATCTATACCTGGTTCTACTTCACCATCATCAACCTCTTCAGTCACTTTGACTTCAGCTTGATGGCACCTGGTTAGTTCAACCTCTCTTTTGCAGCAATGTCTGCAGTCCTTTTTACAGGGTCTTTGGCTCAGTCCGTCGGCATTTCCACGAGATTTTCCTTCTCTATATTCAGTTTCATAATTATACTGGTCTATCTTTCCGATCCAACGACCCAGTTGTCCCTCTGGGTTCTTTACTGATCTTAATCAGCGTAATGCAGCATGGTCTGTCCTGATGGTAAACCTGGCACCATAGAGGTAAGGATGGAAATTTGTCAGACTCTTTACTATAGCAAGGAGTTCCCTCCGTGTTACACAGTAGTTCCTCTCTGGTCTACTCAACACCCTACTGAAGTAGGCCACCATATGTTCGTTGTCACCTATTTTCTGAGACAACACTCCTCCAATTCCGACATTACTAGGATCACAATCCAGTATGTACGGCAGTGAGGGATTTGGACGCTTTAAAAGTGGAGCTGAGGCCAATTTTTCTTTCAATGTCTTGAAAGCATGGTGGCAAGAAACTGTCCATTCAAACTTCTGGCATTTTTTGGTCAAATCATGTAGTGGAGCAGCTATAGTTGCAAAGTCCTTCACAAACTTTCGGTAATAGGTACAGAGTCCCAAAAAACTTCTTAACTCTCCCACATTGTCTGGTGTTGGCCAATCACGCACTGCTTTCACCTTGTCAGGATCAGTTAGCACACAATGCTCACTTACAATGTGACTCAAATAGAGCACCTCTTTCTGGAACAAGTGGCATTTCTTGGGATGGAGTTTGAGGTTTGCTGCTTTCAAATGCTTGAATACTTCCTCTAGCCGGGACATTTCCTCATCAAACGTTGTTGTAAACACAATGACATCATCCAGGTACACTATGACTATCCTCAATTATAGGCCGTCTAGTACTCTTTCCATCAGCCTCTCAAATGTTGCTGGAGCATTGCTAAACCCGAATGGCTTCACACAGTATTGTCAGAGTCCTTGGCCATAACTAAATGCAGTCTTAGGTTTATCTGCTTCAGCCATTTTCACTTGATGGAAACCCGACTTTAAGTCTAGAGTTGAAAACCACTTGGCTCCACTTAGGGCATCAAGAGTATCATCAATTCTTGGCATTGGGTATGAGTCCTTTTTGGTTATACTGTTAAGAGCTCTCAAGTTCAAACAGCAACGTTGGGTCCCATCCTTCTTGTGGACTAACACGACGGGAGCTGACCAGAGACTATCTGATTTATCGACTATTCATTCCTTAATTAGGCCATCCATGAC
>NW_013749055.1:0-1345 GCF_000517525.1 Limulus polyphemus
CAACACTACTCCGGTATATGGCGTTATATACCATGATATTTGTTATTTTAACATTTATCAAAATGGTCATATAAAGAACTGTAACATAATCTGTACACTACAAATGTTACGTTATAGCAATTGATTCTTGGAATCTCACTTTTTCTATAACTATCCAATGATGACAAAGGTTAGGTCAACTATATTCTAAAGGTTACGGAGGTTAGAAAGTGATTGTTTTGTTCTCAGCAGATAATTAGTCAAAGGGTGAATATAGGAAGATGGGAAAGTGGTCACCGTGGATACTTTAACGTGTATGTTCTTCATGAAATGGTTTAAAACTTTTAAACCAGGACATGATTTGTTAAATTCAGGTTTCCTCCTTTTATTTCTCAGCAAAATATAGCTATATAAAAACTGGATTTTTTAGCTTCATAGTTACTAATTTATATATAATAAACATGTCACTGGTGTTTCTATCTGATATTTGTTGTATATGTTCATTTCATATGTGAATTTATGCATTTCGTGTCATTTCTGTCTAACTTGCAGCAATATAATGAAAATCATTCTGTCCAGCTGTAAAGTAGTTTGTCAGAGAAAAAAAAGCTGCTAATATAAAAGTTATTTAGTTAACAAATAGCTATCCGTAAGTCCTGATGCTAATCTAACTGTCCCTTCTTGAAAGCTAGAGAAAGAAAAGCGAAATTATCTTTAGCAAATTTGAAAAAAAGTGTATAGGAAAATGAAATGATATTTTGATAGGTCCAAAATATTGGAAACATCCACCCCTAAACGAAATCTTCAAAAATTGGATATTCAGTTTGTTGTGTATCACGGACTCGGATTTTCATCCTCCGGTGTTCTCCGTAATGAAGATGATGTCCATTGAGTATAAATGAAAAAATACTTATTTTTCTTGTTCAAATAAAATATTTTAGCTAATTTCTTACTTCCATTCCTGTTCGAGCTGCTAAAACAATTTTCATACAGAATCTAATTACCTTCTGTGTATATTTCTTTCATTATTTCTTATGGCTTATTACTCATTTTCTTTCCATCCTATATAATTCCTTTGAATATCAAATTCTGTCTTTACTATTTTCTCTTCCAGGATTTATATTTCTGGAACCCAATATATATTCTCTTATAATCCCGAATTTCTGCTTCCTGTTTTCCTTCTGATTTAAGGTTATTTGGGAATCATACGTTGTTCTTTTATTTCTTAATTCACTATTTATGAAATTAAACTCTTCGTGGAGTTTCTTCTGATTTATTAAATATCTTTTAATTTCCGTCTAATTTCATTACTTTTGTACCATATCTAAATCTTTGTTCTTCCGTTTTAATGCTGTTGAACGTCGTA
>NW_013749056.1:0-1344 GCF_000517525.1 Limulus polyphemus
CTTGCCACTGGATCCGGATGGGAAGGGACGAGAGAGTGAGGTCGACGACTCGCGCAACTCTTCCTCACTATAATCCAAGTCCAGCGCATGTCACGACATCAACCAAAGTCCTGCGGCGATAAGCCGATGGCAGTGCAGTAGGTGTGGACATCACTGGAAGCTGTAGTCAAAAGCCTGCACGTAGGCGGTCCAGGACACAGGGTCGTTTTTCAACTGATGAGACAGCAGGGGGAGTCCGGCAGCATCCTGGATGACTGAGCAGCCCTTTTTAGGTACGCTCTGCTCACCTCAATTGAGGAGGGGGCTAGAAAAGGTGCCCTAAACATAGCCTGTCTCAAATCCACTCTGGCTAGCAAACCGCGGCTGGCGGAGGTCCCACATAGCGGTCGAACAAATAAAAAATCGAAATTTAAGGTTCTTAAATTGGGCACCTGGAACATAAGAACTCTTATGGATGGCTCGAGAACAGACAGACCGGAGCGTAGAACTGCACTTATTGCAAAAGAGCTGGCAAGGTACCACTTGGATATAGTTGCACTCAGTGAGACTCTCTTAGCTGACAAGGGTCAACTATCTGAAGTAGGCACAGGATATACGTTTTACTGGAGTGGTCGTAACACCGATGAATGGCGCAAAGCAGGAGTAGGCTTTGCTATCCGATCTGATCTGGCTCGTACTTTACCACATATGCCCGAAGGTATCAATGACCGTCTGATGATGCTGCGACTACCGTTAACGAACAATAAGAACATGACGCTCATAAGTGCCTATGCTCCAACGATGACTAATCAAGACGAAACAAAGGACATGTTTTACAAAGACCTCGAGTCTGTCATCACTTCCGTTCCAAGGTACGATAGGCTAGTCATTCTTGGTGACTTCAACGCACGTGTAGGCTCAGATCATGTGACCTGGGAGGGTGTGGTTGGGAAGCATGGTATTGGAACGTGCAACAGCAACGGCCTACTGCTACTCCGAACATGCACCATCCATGACTTGACCATCAGGAATACTCTCTTTCACTTGCTCACTCGCAACAGGACATCCTGGCTGCACCCGCGTTCAAAACATTGGCACCTGATCGACTATGTCATTACTCGAAAGAATGATGCGCGCGACATGAGGGTAACAAAAGCCGTGTGTGGGGCAGAGTGCTGGACTGACCACCCTTTGATCATTTCCAGACTGGCTGTAAGAGTTGTGCCATGGAGAAGACCTCAAGGTCAAAAAATGTTAAGGAGATTGAATGTTGCCCGGCTGAAGATTCCTGAAGTTGCTGAGCCGTTTAGGAAGGAACTGGAATATACCATCACGAATGCCATTGCAGATGCTGATGCTGATCCT
>NW_013749057.1:0-4050 GCF_000517525.1 Limulus polyphemus
TGCTCGCCCTTTCAGCCTTGGGGGCGTTATAATGTTACAACAAAAAAAGTTAAGTTTCAGCCAATAGAACCTTTATTTATGTAGGCTTATTGTGTTACAATATATCAAAAATTAAGTTAACTTAAACAGTATATCTATGTAAGCACACACCAGTGATACTCTTGAAATGTTATACTAGTTCAGTAGTATTAGAGTTTTTTCATCATTAAAGAAAGAATATGGATGAAAGGTATATTCATTATGTAGATTTAAAGTAAAAGAATAGTTAGTCAATTGCAATTGAAGATGACAAACAAGACTGCTACTTAGAAAAAAATATTTATCAAATATCCCAACAGTTAAGATTACAGAAAGGTATAGCCTAGCCTAATATGATTTGCTTAATCTTCCCAAGTCTAAAATAAGGCTATGAAAGACAGACCTGATATGAGAATATTAATTTCTCAGTGCTAAAATCAAAAACAAAGTTAATAGATTAAGTCCAAACAATACTGGTTTATGCATTTAGTAGAATAGTGTATGTGTGTGTGTGTGTTTATATACATATATATATAAATATAAATGGTTTGAACAATAGCTACATTTTCAACACCCAGCTGAAATAAATTCAAAGTGACACATATAACAGATCCAAACACCCTTTAAACTGATAGCACCAAAGAATAATGTTAATGTCTTTCACCAAGCTTACAAAATGTACTTTCAGGTGTCATAAAATCTGCCATAACATATAATGTTTAAATTTTATATTAGAGCTCAAAGGATGTTAAAATTAAATATTATCTGGCATAACTTAACACAGTTGAAATTATGAAAATATTATGCAAAGCATATAACAAACATTTTAGAAATCTCTGCACTTTATATAACCATTCCACCTTGCACAAAACTGTATGATATAATAGTGTTACGTCTCCGTTCGTTAGTTAATTTTCCGTAAAATTTCTTTCTGAAGAAACTTTACCGATACAAGTCCTTTCTTAAATAAAACTGGTTTATTCTTTCTGAATATAAATTTGCGATACACTTAATTTCATCAGTCGCGCTATAACAAACGCTATTATTCACAACGAACGTCTCACGTGCTCGACTCAACAATACTCTGTCCGCAGTTCAATTACATATTGTTACCGTTACGTTGTGACCGTCTTATATATACAAGACTACCCCATATCTGGTAGTCTCCCGACGCTTCATGAACGTTATAGAAGCGCGTGGCGTGTTACTAGCGTCACGTGACCTCCGCTGTCGTAACACTAGCTTAGCTAGATGACCCACCTAAATCCTATCCCCTATGAATATAGTGAGGTCTGATGAAAACGTGTGTAGTATATTTTGTGTAAACTAAGTAGTTGTAAGTGCGATGTACGATGTTAATCACTCTTACACTTTTCAAATTTGTTGAAATGAACGTATTTTATGGCAAACTCTGATGTAATCGTGTAGCTATAATGTGTGCAACTCAGCATCTAAATTCAATCTCCCTCTATATACAAACATACCATTCATGGTTGATTTCATACAAGTTTAGCTGTAGGGTAAACAGATTTGCTCAACACACATCTCACTCAGTATAAGTTTGTTTTATTATCATAACATGTTTAGTGTGTGGCTTTGTCAACAGTAAATCAATGTAATTCAAATAAAAACACTGCATTGTTGATGCTCTTTAGTTTGTTTTGTATAGCCTAAGCACAACTAATGTTGTAATAAGTGACAGACACAAGTTCAATTACAACAAACACATACAAGGTTATGAAAAATAAATCAGTTCAAAATGTTAAATGAAACAGCTCTCCAAATAAACAAGTGTATAGAACATATTATTTTCAGTTGAGTATTCATTTTTTGTCTGAATGTACTAAAACACTTTATATTGTTTTTATGGCAAGCACACCTAAACATGATTATATTTGAGGGCGTAATACCTCACACATGGGCAGTATTAAAGCAGGACACTAATAACTATTTAAAAATTTTAAATATTGTTACGCCTCCTGTCGTTAGTTAATTTTCCGTATAATTTCTTTTTGAAGAAACTTTAGCGATACGAAACTGGTTTATTCTTTCTAAATACAACTTTGCAATACACTTAATTTCCACTGTCACGCTATAACAAACGCTATAATTCACAACGAACGTCTCACGGGCTCGACTCAACAATACTCTCACTCTGTCCGCAGTTCAATTACTTATTACATTGTTGCCGTCACATCTTGACTGTCTTATATATAAAATAATAACGAAATCTAGGAAGCTCTCAAGGATTCACGAAGCTTCGAGAATATGACGTGTTACCAGCGTCACGTGACCTCCTCTGTTGTAACAATATGTAATAAAATAAACTATGTGTTCAAATATGGAACATGATAGCCAGTAATAAAAATTTAGCATCATTAGCAATTACAACTTTACCAAAAGAGCTATGCTTGCAATGATTAAAATATCAGCAAATGCCTTGAGCTACAACTTGAATTGTATAATAAAAGATGATTAATGTAAATGTACAAAAATTTTATACAGGGTAGCAACAACTTACTAACTTAAAAACAACGGTGTCTGACTTATTTCATATTTAGTATTATTTTCTTCAAACAAATATAACTAATTTTATAAACATGAAATTATAGTTTCAATGTACTTGCCATATAAAAACAGATAAAAATTGTTTGCGTCAAGTTTAGGAATAAATTTGATGTTTGTTCTGTAAGTATTAAATATAACAAAGTTTCACTTCTATTTTTTTCAACATGAGGAATTGACAGTTGACCAAAGTTTAAATTAGGCTACAGAGAATTAGTATAAAAAACAATACTGTCTTGTTTGAACACTTGTGATGTAGAAGTAAAAATGTGGTTTGACAAATAGCTTTGTCAAAAGAAATTAAAAAATCTAACAAAATTATAAAGAAGGCATAGTCCAATGCACTTGATTATCTTGTAGCAAAACTGTTGTGTGTGATATGACTAAATCACTATGATTAATAGTAGTGAAGAGCTTGTATGTCAGAGACATGATCCTCATTTATCAATTTAAGTCTGTTAGTAAATGTAAATCATCATGTGACAAACCTCCACCAATAGTAGTGCCAGACCCTCATGTGACTCTCTCTATGCTATTCTACTTGACTATCACTTCGAGTTTACGCAGAAACTTAAGCACCTGTTGCCAGTGGGGATGAAGGTGGGAAGTGTGAGTGGAATTAAATACATGTTGGATATACATTTTAAGTGTAGGAAAATTATAACTTCCAACAAGGTACCTTACTTCTGCTAACTTACATAGCTAGAGTCCCACATTGAATAGGTGGAGGGACCAGTATGAGAGAGAAAGTAGAAGCATCTTTTGAAAGTGTCCAAAGGACACCCTAATGAGGAGATCCTCTAATAACAGAATTATATGTGGGAAACCACACTATTTCTGTACCAGGTATACTCTTTGCTCAGATGTGGAAAAGGTGTAACAGATCCGAGCAGAAACTTGTGAAGAGCACATCCCAAAGGAAGAGAAATTTGTTGGACACTGATCCTAACCACAATATATTATAATTTCAATATCTGTGTTGAACAGAGTGTGGCTATGGCATTACAGACCACACATGGCAAGTCAATTGCATACAAAACTCAACCTCCCGGAACAGATATCCATGAGGGGGTAGGAAAGAGGATCATACTATCTTCACCTCAAGTTCATCCGAATGGAGGGGAAAATTCCACCAATGATCTGTGAACAGAGCATTCACGAGCAGAGTGAAACAACATACTGTTGCATATCTGCTCGTTTGTTAATTTCCGGTATAACTTCTTTCTCAGGAACTTTGGTGACACAAGCCCTTTCTTAATCAAAACAGTTTATTCTTTCTTGATACAAATTTTAGTAATACACAGAATTCCCACAGCCGCTTTAAACTTAACAAACTTGATAACACACGCTATAAATCAGTGATTCACAAATTTTACTTATGGTGCCTACTGTTCGCTTGACTCAGTTATCGCTATCTTCAGTCTATCTGCACATCTATCGCTGGCTTATATGCTAAAACAGAGGGCG
>NW_013749058.1:0-2785 GCF_000517525.1 Limulus polyphemus
CAAAGGTTTCAATATTCCATTGATCCCCGTCACACCAGACATGCTCGCCCTTTCAGCCGTGGGGGCGTTATAAAGTTGCGGTCAATCCCACTATTCGTTGTTAAAAGAGTAGCCCAAAAGTTGGCGGTGGGTGGTGATGACTAGCTGCCTTCCATCTAGTCTTACACTGCTAAATTAGGGACGGCTAGCGCAGATAGCCCTCGCGTACCTTTGAGCGAAATTCAAAACAAACAAACAAACAACTATTCAATTTTATTGATCAGTTTAATTAATTGTATTGTTTAATGGAATGTAAGTTATAAAAATTAACATTTATTTGGTTGTGGGGAGGGAAGCCAAAATATTATTTCCCCACAACTTTCATAGGCTTTCCTATGCCATTGGACGGGACTCATATGTCCATCAGGAGTCAATAATTTTTGCTATATATATTTCCTGGCAAAAATTTCTCATTTTTTTACCAGATGTCTTAATGTTTAACTTAACTGTAATTAATTATCTGTAAAACTGGGAGTAAAAATGAAGCTCAAATTGCATATAAGTATTTAGATATATTTTTAATTTTAGATACCAATTTAGGCGAATATTTGAAACCAGTGTATAAATGAAAGCAAATAAGAATATAGTAATATTT
The DNA here is from genome assembly GCF_000517525.1 of Limulus polyphemus. Lineage (NCBI taxonomy): Eukaryota > Metazoa > Arthropoda > Merostomata > Xiphosura > Limulidae > Limulus > Limulus polyphemus. The sequence continues at coordinate 635 of NW_013749058.1, forward strand.
TAACCATTCTGTACTTGTTTCATCCAGTTCTGGCATCAAACCTTCAGGCTAAAATCAGTAACATTACTTTTACTTGTCTTAGTTGTGCTGTAATGTTAACCAATTGGAAAAGTAGAGGTAATTTTGGTTATGCCTAACGCAAGTACTGAAACACGTGGTTTTGCCAGTTGTGTCTTATTCACATCTGCTACACAATTAAACTTCTGTGATTGACTTTAGTGTAAATGAATACAGAAGTAGGCCTAACTTTCTTTGGTCTAATAAAAGAGCACAATGATGTGACATATTTAACGGATATGTAAATGATTAGAAAAAAAAATGAAGATATGTTACTTTGGGTTCGAAAATTATTCTGTTCCACGGTAAAATACCTTTCTTAATATCTTAAAACTGGCACGTTTTGACTCTCAGTAGAACTTGAAGGTCTTGATTGGCAAAACGGATTCATGTTGAACAACCAGCAGCTTTTAGTTTGTTTGTAATTAAGCACAAAGCTACACAATGGGCTATTTGTGCTCTGCCCACCACGGGTATCGAAAACCGGTTTCTAGCATTGTATTTGTTTGCTTGTTTGTAATTAAGTACAAAGCTACACAATGGGCTATCTGTGCTTTGCCCACTACGAGTATCGCAGTAACGTTGTAAATCCGCAGACATACTGCTGTGCCACTGGGGGGCACAACCTGCAGGAAGGTCACTTTGGATGCAAGGTTTCAATAAACATTCGTGGATCTTCTTTAGGTGATCCACGCAAGTCTGTTGAAACGTAATGTCCAACAAAGAAATCTTCCAGCAAGTTTTTCATCATTTCTATTTGATTAATTATTTTTCACTAGTTTTAAATTAAGGAAAAAATGAATTACTTTTATAAATGTGATACACACACACACACATTCGTTATTTTGGTGTTATGATTGTATTAGTGACAGCTTGATGAATATTTTTTCTATCATGTCAGCATCAATAATGTTGATCGGAGAAAATTATATTGATTAAAATTGCTTGTTTTCTTTCTGTGGAAAGCTGCACAATGGGCTATCTGTGCTGTGCCCAATACAAGGACCTAGCCCAGAATTTCGCATTATAAACCTTAAAGTTTACTACTGAGCGAACGAAGACCACCGATTAAATACAGCTGCAGACATTTTAAAAAGGAGTTGGGGTCCACATAATGTTTCCAGGTAGGTCCAGGGGCAGTGCTCCTATGGGGGATCTTGGGGACGATGTCCTCGTAAGGTTGTGTGTGTTTCATTAACATTTAAGAGATAAAATTGTCTAATGCTTGCATTTCTATGAATTCTACTAAGGTTAATGGCGTGAGTAATAAATAATTTATCACATTACTGTCAACAATCGATTATATAAAAACTATTAACAAAGGTAATATTACATTATGTTAGCAATAAAAATATTAGAAAACCAGTAGTGATATTTGAAGGAATGCTTACCTAAAGATATTGTCGGCATTTCAGCCATTATTGTCTCTCCAGTGACTTACAGTACTGTGGGGTGTACAATTGATCCCCCAAAGATCTGTCCGTGGAGTGGAACGACATGCAGGTATGGCATATCTAACTCTCTTATTATTTATGCGTTTTCTATACTGTCATGTCTAATTTGGACTTAAGTGTCCTTTTCTATAGCATCAATCGATAGAGGATGTTATCTGATCTTTCTTAGGTTTATATTGTAAGCAACATCACCCTGTACATACGAGTATTTTGCATGGAGAAGCAATACTTCCAGATTTTTGTGATTAGTCAACTAAAAGAGATTACGTGAGCTGTGAAAGTGGTTTTAGCTCTTTGAAAAAATTAGACTCTACCTTTGGAGAGTCAAAATGTCTCTGTTGATTTTATTCATTTGATAACATATTCATGCCGACTGTACGACATACTGATTTATTCCTTTGTTTTCATTATTTAAAACTATTTCGTATAGCTTTGGCATACTTTACAGAACAGGTTTGTTTTCATTAAATACAACATTCAATTTCTTTTTTATTCCAGTTTCATTTATTTAAGTATTATCTTTGACGTTCCTACTGTTCATCAAGATTAACTTCATTTATTTAAGTATTATCTTTGAAGTTCCTCCTATTCATCAAGATTAACTTCATTTATTTAAGTATTATATTTGAAGTTCTTACGA
>NW_013749059.1:0-2959 GCF_000517525.1 Limulus polyphemus
TTCCTTTTATTGGAAAGGATAGATAATATGAGTTTCATGACTCTGTTTTTTGTTTCATATAAACGGGAAAGATCTTACCTAAATCAAAAAATAAAACTGAAACGTATAATCTACATAAAGAAAATATGTGGACTTCGCTGACGGGTAACGTTCCGTCCGTCAGTGTATGGACGGGTAACGTTCCGTCCGTCAGTGTATGTTATCTCGTGTTTTCAGAAGATCACTGCTGAACTCGTTGATATAAGTATTAATCTACATAAAGAAAATATCTGGACTTCTCTGACAGGTAACGTTCCGTCCGTCAGTGTATGTTATCTCGTGTTTTCAGAAGATCACTGCTGAACTCGTTGATATAAGTATTAATCTACATAAAGAAAATATGTGGACTTCGCTGACGGGTAACGTTCCGTCCGTCAGTGTATGTTATCTCGTGTTTTCAGAAGATCACTGCTGAACTTGTTGATATAAGTATTTCTATATTCATCCCTGTCTAGATAATAGCTGTCTAATTCTTTTGGTTTATCTGTATGTACTGTGAACAGATGACAAAAAAGAGAGATAGAAATACGGAATAAAATGGAGATCAAATCTCCATTACCAGAACTGGTCAGCTAGGCTGGACAATGAAAGACTAAAGTCTGTATGAACGCTATTTATATGTGCAATATAGGATTTTCAAAAGTTACTCTATAAACGCAAATATGAAATGTTGTTTTTTTACCAAATGGTCAAATTAAAAAAAAAACATGCGAAAACAAACTTCTGTAGCATTTCTGGATTTTTTATCACCAATGTTAGACCTACTGGTTTCTAATGTTTCGTCAACTTTTAGGCATTTAAACCGCAACTTATAAACAAAATACACGAAACTGATTTACGTATAGTGTGACTATAAAGTGGCTGTGTGTTAATGATGTTTTTACACTAATACGTTGAAGAGTGACTGCGTGTTAATAATGTTTTTATACTAACACATTAATAAGTGGCTGTGAAAACATTATTAACATAATAACACGTTAAAGAGTGACTGCGTGTTAATAATGTTTTAATAATACGTTAAAGAGTGACTGCGTGTTAATAATGTTTTTACTGTAATAACACGTTAAAGAGTGACTGCGTGTTAATAATGTTTTAATAATACGTTAAAGAGTGACTGCGTGTTAATAATGTTTTTACAAAACATTATTAACAAAACCGGTTTCTTAGATTCCCGGTTGAAACAAAGAAAAACATGCATTACAATTATAACCCAGAACTTCTGAGCAAGATTAAAGAGACTTGAAACCAAAGGTATTATTTAATATTCTTTAATGAAAAAAAAGGTTCACTTTGGTCCAAGTCACTATTTTGTTTTGGTTTGTGTTCGCATCAAAGTCATATAACATATTTTTTCTCGACTGGTATACATGCTCTAGTGAGAGTTAAAAAAAAAGATCTGGCTAATGCCGAACTAAGTCCCCCCCCCCCAGTGGCACAGCGGGATGTCTGCGGAATTACAAAGCTAGAATCCGAGTTTCGATACCCGTGGTGGGCAGAGCACAGATAGCCCATTGTGTAACTTAATGCTAAATTACAAACAAACAAACAATGCTGAACCAAAATATACTTAACCTAATTCGAACAATCTTGAAATAGACAGATTTTTCGTAAACAAAATTTATGGAAAGAATGTAATCTTAATAACTAATATTGACGTATTTCAGTCACATAGGATACCGATTTCGCAAATAGGCTCACTCTTCATTCACATAGGATACCGGTTTCGTGTGCGTTCTCACTCTTCATTAATATAGGATACCGGTTTCGTGGGCGATCTCACTCTTTAGTCATATAGGGTACCAGTTTCGCGGCCGTTCACACTCTTCATTCATATAGGATAACGGTTTCGTTGGCGATCTCACTCTTTAGTCATATATGATACCGGATTCGTGGGTAATGCAACTCTTCAGTTATATATATATAATACCGGTTTCGTAATTAATCTTACTCTTCAGTCATGGGTACTCTAAAAAGTAAAAAAATGACAAAAAAAACGGCTAGATAACTAAAAACTTCGAACATTCCAAAAACCATAAATAAAATAAAATATATATAAGTTAATAAAAGCAAGAAAGTAACAAGATATCCGTTAACCAATAAGAGTATGTATGTGACTAAAGAGGAAAATTAAATTTATTCTGATACCTGTTTCAATAGAACACGAGGTCGATGGGTAATGCCACTCTTCACTCACACAGGATAGCGTTTTCGTGGGCGATCTCACTCTTTAGTCATATAGGATACCGGTTTCGTGAGTAATACCACTTCTCAGTCATATAGGATACCGGTTTCGTGAGTAATATCACATTTCATTCACATAGGATACCGGTTTCGTGGACGTTCTCACTTTTCATTAATATAGGATACCGGTTTCGTGGGTAATATCACGGTAAACCAAAACATTTGACCAAAACTTTAATATGAAATATTTAGATAAAATAGAGATGGGCTAATCTTGTATATTCGCGTTTTTTTTATTATCAGTCATTAGGAGAGTGACAGTCATTTACGTTCTGATTGATTAGTGTTAACTAAATCAAAGCTTCGCGTTTTTGTGGCTATCAGTCATTAGGAAAGTGGCATTCGTTCAAGTTCTGATTGATTAGTGTTAACTGAAATCACGATTCCACACACACGTCTATCTTCTTCATACGTAAATATTTAAAGACTTAAAGCGCGGTTCGTTGATTAAAAGCTTTCCAAAAATCCCGAATAAAAAAGTATACGTTTATATTATGCACTTAGGCGAAATGAAGAAATCCTACATCGTGGATAACGTTTTACATAGTACGTAAAATTTCAATATATCTTCCAAAGCCATTAACAAATATAAAATAATAAACACATAAATAAAACACCAGTGATGTTTAGATTAGTTCTGTTAAGTACACACCACATTACCCTATGAAACACCAGTGAT
>NW_013749060.1:0-1341 GCF_000517525.1 Limulus polyphemus
TTCAATAACTGTTGATTCCAACTGATATTTGAATAGTGGTATCATAATTTATGAATCACATCTTATAATGCTTTCAGTTCTCTAATCATTTATTGAACCTCTCCTAGTGGAACAGTTTGAGATATAACTTTTGAATTAATATTTTATCAAAATCTCTTACTAATTCTTGATATTTCACTTTACCGAAGAAAAGAAACCACAAAAAATCAAAGATTTAAATACTTCGAAATCTAAAATCTGGAAGTTCGTTTGTTTGTAACTAATCAAAAAGTTACACAAGGAGTATCTGTGCTCTACTCACCACGAGTATCGAAACCACGTTTCTAGCGTTGTAAGTCCGCAGACATACCGCTGTACCGCTTGAGGGTAAATGTGGAAATAGTTTTCTGTTTAGAATACAAGGAAATTGACTAATGTTTTTAGGTAAACTTATAAAATATATCATAACATACATCAATTAAGATGACTCCAGTTGTAGTAAGTAAATAAAAGAAAAAGAATGCAAAGTATTTAATAATCTATATAATGTAAAAAGTATTCCTACTGCTAGATATAAAGCTGGTGATAAGTTTAGAAGTTTAAAATACAAGAGACCACACAAAAAATTACCACATTTTACACAGGAAGTATTTGTTATATCTGAAGATTCGATAACAGGGGCTATAATTTATAGAACTAAAGATATAAATTATGAAAAAATTGAAGGAAGTCTCTGTGAATCAGAATTAGTCAAATATGATAAAAAAATTAAATTTCTAAGATTGGAAAAAAAATATTTATAAGAATAGGCGATAAATTATTTGTAAAATTATTCTGATATCCTGATATATTTTGTTCATGAGTTGCTATTGAATATATTGTCTGAGAGTTCTTTTATATTTTTTAACATTTATATATTTTTACTTCTAATATTTTCATCATTAGTTCTTCTTCTGTCAATCGCTTTTGGAATTGTTTCTTTGTAGGTAACTATTCTTTTATTTTATTACTTTGAGAGATGCTTTGTTTAAAATCGGGACGTAAATCCTGAACTCTCTGACTCGTAGTCTGGCATGTGCTAATTGCTAAGCCATGTCTGGATAGATAATTAAAGAAGAGCGTAAAACTCATCATTACAGCATAGAAAAGATAAATCGAAAAGATGGTAGTACCTTATTGTTTCGGAAACAAAAACAATACATTGAAAAATAACTGGTGGAATTAAACTGGTGATCAATAGATTTCTATACCCAGTTTGATAAAGATCCGATACTAAAACTTCAAGAAACTGTCTAATGGAAAGTTACCAAATTTTAAACGACGACAATGAGCTTCATTTAAGTACTGCTGATATAACAAGTC
>NW_013749061.1:0-1337 GCF_000517525.1 Limulus polyphemus
GCGTCTTATACACCGAAAATACGGTACATATTTGATAACAATGCATTTTTGTTAGATGTTTCACTTATTGGTGTAAACGTATGTAACATTAGTGTATTATAGTAATATTAATGTGTAGTATGAATACAGTTATTATTATTATACACGTTTAGTAATATCTTTTGTTGTATGAATGTGGAATGTTAATACAGTTATAAGTTGTGGACCTGGATCTAGTCCCAATATAGATTATGAATTGTAAATTACCCGTATGTAGAGTGAGGATATCGCTGTATAGTAGATAGTCTAACTACTACTACTACTATACATTAAATATGTGTGCTGTTTATACGTTGATTAATTACACAGACCTGCGATGGTTTTATTGTCTTGAATATTTTACCTGTTCTATAGTACGCTGAATCCGAAAATGATATCCATTTTTCTCCATCACGTACAGATTTTTCACAAAACGTCATATGTACTTTTACAGAAGTGAATCATTTTCATTGAAATCGGGTCACATTTTGTTATGCTTAAAGTGTTGACAATCGCTGGCTATAGATTTCTCTAGATCAATCGCGACGCGAGTCTTATGGATCGTTCTAGAATCCAAAACATAACATTACAAAATGTTCATTGTGGTAAACGAAATGGTAATATAATCTAAGTAAGAGTTTTTTTCCCCGATTTGTAACACAATTCTTACGTGATACAAAAAGTGAATATTATTTTCGAAATCTACGTAGCTGAATTATGGCAAATTCTTTATTAAAACCAAAACAGCTTTTACGAAGTTTTAAGTTCGCAGGCCTGTCTTATAAACTCTTCCTTCATGTAAGTACATATAATAGTAGTACTCACTTGTAAGTGTTCAGGACACTTCTGAGTGGATAATAAGTAGTATTGTATCCATATATATGTAAAATTAGGGTTGCGTGACGTCATCTTGATTCGACCATCTGTTCCACCGTTCGACTTTAGAAAATTGTGCCATCGCGTGTCTGTACCTATTAAAATATTCATACATATTATCGTGGAAAATGTTTATAAGTAATACCACATATGTTTATTAAATTTTGGTAATTGATGCATAGTAAACAGTTTTTGGTTATGAATACATCAGATACAAGTAAATGATCTAACTTCTGGTACAGTTATTGGGCGAATTATGCAGTTTTTGGTTATGAATACATCAAATACAACTATATACTCCAACTTCTGGTATAATTATAGGGCGAATTATGCAGTTTTTGGTTATGAATACATCAAATACAACTAAATACTCCAACTTCTGGTATAATTATAGGGCGAATTATGCAGTTTTTGGTTATGAATACATCAAATACAACTAAATG
>NW_013749062.1:0-1344 GCF_000517525.1 Limulus polyphemus
GGCGCTAGCCGTCCCTAAATTAGCAGTGTAAGACTAGAGAGAAGGCAGCTAGTCATCACCACCCACCGCCAACTCTTGGGCTACTCTTTTACCAACGAATAGTGGGATTGACCGTCACATTATAACGCCTCACTGCTAAAAGAGAGAGAATGTTTGGTGGGACGGGGATTCGAACCCGCGACCCTCAGATGGCGAGTCAAGCGCCCTAACCACCTGGCCATGCCGGACCCTACACAATGGAATATCTGTGCTGTGCTCACCAGAGACATCGAAACCCGGTTTTCACCATTATAAGCCTACAGACTTACCACAGTGCCATTTCAAAATATTTATTACACAAATGTTCTCTTAACATAATATTTTTTGTCTTCTTTTGTTTGCTTCCCGTTAGCACATATCGGTAAAACTTAGGGTATGATTCCTGCTTTGTGCTTAGATGCAGCACAAAGAAATAAACCTTTTTTTCGTTCTATATTTGTTTTTGTTTTACTTTTCTAAATGGGTTGTTATGGGCCAAAAATAACAAAGAAGTTATTTCAGACTCTAAAAAATCAGACACTTTTTTCACAAGCTTTTCAAGAAGTGAATATAAGGCTTGTACAGAACACGTGATTTCAGAGAAGAGGTTCAAAAAGCTAAATATGCAATGTTTAGTTCATACAGTTTTAAATTTCTCCATAAAGCGATGCTACGATGGGTCAACGATAAGTTTATGGTCTTGAACGCTAAAATACAGGGTTCGATTTTCCTTGGAGAACAGAGTGCAAATTTCATATTCTGTAGCTTTGCTCAAGGACAAACTCAAAATCAGTATAACGAAAAGCTGTGTACACATTACATCCCAGTAACTATAATACGTGTTTGTAAGTGTTGTTAGACAAAGAAATATTGAAATAGGTGAAGCTTTTGTTTGTTTGTATTTTAGAGCAAAACAATCGCGAAGAATCTAACTCCGCATTTTAGAGTTGTAATTCCGTAAACTTACCACTGTCCTACAGGGGGGTGATATGTGAAGCGAAAAAACACTGAATACCTACTCTTTCTAAAACAGTATATAAATCTCTAATAATAAAAGAGTCTGTATGTGTATGTGACCGACATAGCTCCAAGAGGAAAGAGCCTAAAGGCTTGAAACTTTGCACGCATACTAAAGGGATTCTGAGAGTGTGTACCTTGGTATTATTTTTTAAGTTTGGCTCAAAAAAAAATGTTAGCCAATGTTTTGCCCTATAGCTCTTAAGCCCCATAATTCTACTTCCTCAAGGTGTATAGAAAAGTATCGTATTTGTTTATGATTCTCACTTACTGAACGAACAATATGTGGAGGTTTTCTGCCAAATACTG
>NW_013749063.1:0-568 GCF_000517525.1 Limulus polyphemus
AGTTTTCCCTCTCAAAACCGGGAAGAGTTCCTTCTGCAACAGTGGCTTTTTCAGGTGACACGTCTTCAGTGGCGTCTTTTGTTCCATTGTTCACTTCGTCCCAACTGAAATGCCCTGGACCATGAAAACTCCAAAGCCTGTTGCCATGAGCCACCTTTGGCTTACCTCGCCAACCACATTTTATTCGGAAAGTCATGTCTGAGAGACGGTCCACTATGTCATATGGGCCTTCCCATGGAGAAGACAATTTAGGAGACTTCCCTTTGGTCTTCCTGGGATTATACAATCACACCTTGTCTCCTGATACAAAGCTGACTTCAGTATATTTCTTATCATAGCATAGCTTCATGGAATCAGCAGACGTTTTTAAGTTTGAATGCACTTGATGATGAATATCATCCATCCTTTCAGATAACACTTTCATGAACTCTGGCACATTTTCAGGTAACTCTTCGTAAGGTGGGCATCCTGTTATCAAGTCCACTGGCAACTGAAGTTCTCGACCAAACATCAGTTTTGCTGGAGTATATCCAGTGGCTTCAAATTTTGCTGTTCTATAAGCCATCAA
>NW_013749064.1:0-775 GCF_000517525.1 Limulus polyphemus
TTATTGGTAGTATTTTCTTACACAGGCTCCTCATATGTCCTTGCTCTCCACAGTTCCAACAACCTTTTTGGGTAGCAGCTTTTCCTGCCATAGCATCTTTCCTGTGTTGAAGTTTCCGGCATTGAGCTCTCTTATGCCCAGGTTTCTTACAGTGCCAGTAAAGTCCATCAAACTTCTCTGAAAGCTGCCCTTTTCTGGCCTTAAATCATGATGACTTTACCAACCTTTGTATTTCTGTGCTGGACTTAATGTAGGATTCGAATTCAAGGGCTCTGGCTATTGTATCCTGCATAGTAGAGGGGTGTGCTTGCTTTACTTGTATCTTCAGTTGTGGACTGTCCAAGGCATCTATAAACTGATCCCTCAGCAACAGCTTGAGGACATCGGGTGGTGCAGTTGGGTAGGCCTCGTGTGCTACACTTTCCAAATCCTTTGCCAGCTCTTGGAGGCTCTCCAAGTTACCACGGACTCTCGTCCTAAGCCTAGCCCTGTAGACTTTGGACTGATTTTGCGTTCCATACCTGAGTTCTAGAGCAGCTACCAGTGCTCCATAGTTGTGCCTGTTGTCTGCTGATAATTGTCCAAGTATTTCCAGTGGTTGTCCCTTCAGGCTCGTTGCTAGGTACACTGCTTTCTGCTTCTCTGTCCATCCATTCATCTCTGCCAGGAGCTCAAAATGTGCTCTATATGCTTCCCATGGTGCATTCCCATCGACTTCCTGTGGCTTCCTTCGTACTAGATCACCATTATTGCTGACACTCATGTATGGAATGTG
>NW_013749065.1:0-1495 GCF_000517525.1 Limulus polyphemus
TATTAAGTACAATACAGCAGATCGTGGTTGTTTAGTGTAATACAAGACGTGGTTAACTAATATACAACAAGTCGTTGTTATTAAGTACAATACAGCAGATCGTGGTTGTTTAGTGGAATACAACAAATTCTGGTTATTTAGTGAAATACAGCAAGTCCTAGTTGTTGCTTAGTGAAATATAGCACGCCTGGTTGTTCCAGACGTGCCTATACTTCACATTTTTTCTTCAATAAAACAAAGTTAAATTTCAGTCCTCGCTATTTACTTAAATATGTTAAAAGTTAAATTTCAATCCTCCTATTTACCTAAATATGGTAAATTCAAAGTTACATTGGCACACGATTAGTAATTAGGTACGGTTGGTCAGAGCATTTCGGAAAATCACCAGCTGTACCAAAATACACAAAGAAAACCAACTTATTGCTGTAATGTTTAGATTGTCTGTCTAAAAGTTTGGGATAAAAACAGCTAATTGCATTTATTGCAGGACAATTCAAGATTGAAAGATCTGTACGTATTATCGGTGGCTTACAATATAGTAGTAGACTAAAGTTTGTGACTTTCGTTAATTCCTTTAAAGTTTGCAATATTAGAGGAATGGTTTAGCATTACTATTCTGTTGCTAATGGAGTCACAGTAATTTATGTTCACTGTAAGTTGCATGGAAGTAACGAGGCGTAGGAAGAACACGGGCACCTTTGTCAAGTACAGAATAGTGAGAGATTTTCTGAGTATTAGATTGTTTGTTTTTGGAATTTCGCGCAAAGCTACACGAGGGCTATTTGCGATAGCCGTCCCTAATTTAGCAGTGTAAGACTAGAGGGAAGGCAGCTAGTTATCACCACCCACGGCCAACTCTTGGGCTACTCTTTTACCAACGAATAATGGGATTGACCGTCACATTATAACGCCTCCATGGCTGAAAGAGCGAGCATGTTTGGTGGGATGCGGATTCGAACCCGCGACCCTCAGATTGTGAGACGAGCGCCTTATCCACCTGGCCATGCCGGGCCTGAGTATTAGAAGTAGCTTGGGGAATATACTGTACCTTGATCAGTTAAATACCGAATATGGAAATATTCTTCCAAACGAAACGCTTCAGACGACAAAATGTTTTTTAAACACTTTGGAAATCAAGTCTTTAAAGTACAAAGGTAAAATCTGGAAGAAACGTAAGGGACGTTCTATGAATTTTTAAAACACGTGATATACAGTTAAACATTAAAACAAATATATTTCGTAACTATAGTCCTTAAAAAATGAGAAAATAATTCATACCGAAAGGGATATCTGTTTAAAAAGAGAGAGAGAGAGAAGCCTTTAAAAGCGAAAGTCTTGTACGGTTTTATGTGTTTTGTTTGTAAGTATATAAATCAAAGTTTAAATGCTCATACTATATGATAAAGGTGCTTATAAGCAAGTCATATTTCTAATACGATCCTCAACAACAAATATATTTTAAAACCTAAACAAAAAGTCATTTAAAAAACCAGAA
>NW_013749066.1:0-1980 GCF_000517525.1 Limulus polyphemus
AAATGTACGAGAATCATGATTGATCTTCCCTTCTTCCAGAATGTACACATTGATTACATGAATCATGATTGATCTTCCAGAATGTACACATTGATTACATGTGTTAGTTAAAGGAAATGTATGAGAATCATGATTGATCTTCCCTTCTTCCAGAATGTACACATTGATTACACGTGTTGTCGATAAGTTACCATCGAAAGACGTTACCGGGAAACTCCTTGCTTTTCATCATTTGGTTATTACCTAGCCAATTGATTAGATGTACAGAAACCACAACTTCTGTACTTGCTAATTAGTGGCTTTGTCATTCTCGCTAGAAGCGTTAGTAGTATATATATGTATCTATTATATCGATGTAGAGATGACAGGAATAATAGGATTATAGATTTATCAACACAAGTAATTTTTTGTGTCAGTTTCTGGAGATTTTGATTTGTTTTTATTGGTCTTTAAAGCATTTTTTTATTTACTTGCATAGATGTTTTAAGCTTTTATTGTTTATTTGTTTCAGTCCCTGAAGTCTTTGTTGTTACTTTGTATCAGTCCCCGGAGTCTTTGTTGTTACTTTGTATCAGTCCATGAAGCTTCTACTGTTAAGCCTCCCCCCAGTGGCACAGCGGTATGTCTGTGGACTTACAACGCTAGAAACCGGGTTTCGATACCCGTGGTGGGCAGAGCACAAGCCCCCCAGTGGCACAGCGGTATGTCTACGGACTTACAACGCTAGAAAACGGGTTTCGATACCCGTGGTGGGTAGAGCACAGATAGCCCATTGTGTAGCTTTGTGCATAATTCCAAACAAACAAACAAGCAGAAGGTTATTCATACTTAATTGTTTGCACTTACTGTTTGAAAATAAATTCTGTCTTTTCCAAACGAGTTGCTGACGGTTTGTTAGTTACAGAAATGATAGTGTTCTGATAAATTAGATTATTATATGATTACCGGTTTCTTAAATATATATTATACTCTAAGAAATTCTTTTTTCGGAAACGATTCTTGCTATTTCTATATTTTTTATAACATTAATTAACAAGGCTTACAGCAGTATATCTAATGAACAACACGAATACATATGTAGTAAATAGCATATTTATTGGACGTAATTAATATTCGGCAAATTTCTATAATAAAAACAAATATTTTGCCCAAGAAAATGCAAAAGAAATTTATGTAAAATTTTGTACAATTATAAATATTTATAAGAAGGAAAAATATGGAAAATTAAAAAGAATTTGAATATGTAAAATAGTAAAATAAATAGAAAATAATATCTTACCTCAGAACAATTGTTGTTATTACTCTATAAATTGTCTACTGAGATAATCCTGATAATCCTTTGCTTATCTCAGTAGACAATTTATAGAGTAATAACAACAATTGTTCTGAGGTAAGATATTGACTGTGGTTTTCTATTCTGATTCGGGGCACTGTCCAATAGAATCGGGGCACGGACCTCGTGTGTCAATGCCTAGCGACGCCTCTGGTGTGATATATTGTTATTCAAGGGGATTTTTAGGGGTGATTCCTAAACAAGACAAAATTTGATAATATTTTATAGTTATATTCAAGGGTGTATTTGGATGATTGCTCGACACGATAAAGTTCGATAGTGCAGGTCTAGGATCATTCAAGGGATTACCGATGTTGATTGTTTTTCGCATGATACAGATCGATAATATAGGAATAACGTCATTCAAAGCAGAGGTGTCGCTAGGTGTTTAAAAGATTCGGAGCTTGACCCCATAGACGCAGGAATTTTTAGCATTTCAGTATGATATCGACTGTAGTTTTCTATTCTGATTCGGGGCACTGTCCAATAGAATCGGGGCACGGACCTCGTGTGTCAATGCCTAGCGACGCCTCTGGTACAAAGGATTATCAGAAAATTATTAAATTGTATCGTACCTAAAAAATCAACATCAATAAAACCTTGAATGACTCTAGAAATCACCCCTAAAAATCCCTTAAATAGCAATA
>NW_013749067.1:0-2653 GCF_000517525.1 Limulus polyphemus
TGGTTCTTTTAAAACAGAAACTGTTTCTATAATCGTTGAAACTATGATCACAAAGCAAACTATTTCTGAAACTATGATATAATTTGAACCTTGAATCTTCGGTTTCACAGCCCAGCACGCTAGCCATTAGGCCACACCCAGAACTACTAAGGTGAAAATAACCTGTTAATTTGGTCTAATCACTTTATCTTACTACTTTATATAATCTAAACATTAAACTAACCCCAGGTGTGTGTTCCCGAGAAGAATTTTCCTTGTGTGATTGGAACCTCAGCAACACGAGATGGAAGTAAAAGTAACGGTACTATTGGTTGTTTCATGGTGACTGTCGGATGTTGTAGTGGTGTTTTTTAAATGATAGCTACCAGATTCTTCTAGCTTTAATGCATGCATTGTTTGAAGGATCCTTAGCTAGGTAAATATATATAAGGCTATTTTTAGTTTTCTTTTGCTCTAATATGAATCTTAACATATCGCTTTTTTGCTGTGTTTGATAGTCTTCTAGTCTGGCATTTAACCTAGCAACTAAAGTGTCTGTGTCAGAGAGATTATCGAGTTATTGCTAATAACAGCTATATTAGCTATTGCTAATAACAGCTAGAACCTAAATATTTCAGTAAAGTTAATATTTTCTTCTCGTAAAATGACATCTCTGAATTATTTGTAAATATAACTACACACCAGACACGTAATTAGTTGTAAATAAAAACACACATCGAGCACGTAGTTTCTTGTAAATAAAACCACACATCAGGCACGTAGTTACTTGTAAGTATAACCACACATCAGGCACGTAGTTACTTGTAAATATAACCACACATCAGGTATGTAGTTACTTGTAAATAAAACCACACATCAGGCACCTAGTTGCTTGTAAATATAACCACACATCAGGAACGTAGTTATTTGCAAGTATAACCACCCATTAGGCACGTAGTTACTTGTAAATATAACCACACATCAGGCACGTAGTTACTTGTAAATATAACCACACATCAGGCACGTAGTTACTTGTAAATATAACCACACATCAGACACGTAGTTACATCACAAGCCTTCTATGTTATAAGTACTATTTTTCACTCTCCAAAAGTTAAAACATACGTGTGAAAACATTATTAGTGTGAAAACATTATTAGTGTGTGAATTGTTGTACTCCATACTTTGAGCGTTTTTCGTAATGTTTCTTAATACTATAACATCTTGCTAAAGTTGTAACAGATGAATGAAGATGTTTATTCTTTAGACTACAGGGTGTGAAAATTATACATGTGTATTTCCAAGTTATTCATCTATGATACATATAGATTAACATGCGGATTCGTAAAAATATGAAAAGCATAGACTTTGAACGTTAAAGTCTGAGGTGTTTCTATAACTCGAATTTTTCGAGATAAATCACAAGAATACATCATATTTTAATTTCTCTTTAGGGCTGTGAAATATTTTAAGTTTCTCTTATTTTTATAAAACACAAAAACATGATTTTCTATAAACTTGGGGTTTTTAAGAAAAGTGGGAATGAAACGTTTTATAATGTAAAATATAATTGTGTTATCTCTCTCACGTTACATTGATTTGTGCGTCCTACAAGTTTGTGAAACACACCTGGCGGTATGTCTGTACACCTTTGTCGAGAACCTTGAATTATACCTAATGTTTCTGCTGATATCACTTACGTCTGATCTTCAGTTCCAGATTTCAACTACATTATTATATCTTACATTTTATCTTGTTTGTTTGTCTTTGTTGCTGATCAGTAGACGAGACTTCTACATTGTGACGTCAACAAATGAATTCTGTAGTTTTGTAACTAACACTTCTAAACTTTTAAATTTGTTCCTCACAATTGAAACGTTTTAGGCCTAAAAGAGGACATTTTTAAATGACGCGTGCCATCTCGGTAGGCTAGTTAACCGAGGTAGTTCGTCACAGTGAACTGTGGAACTGCGCCAGCGCATATAAATAACTACAAGGAGCTCGACAAAGGTGTTTAACTAACTACTAGGTTCTCGAGAAAGGTGTATAAATAACTACAAGGAGCTCGACAAAGGTGTATAAATAACTACAAGGTGTTCGACAAAGGTGTATAAATAACTACAAGGTTCTCGACAAAGGTGTATAAATAACTACAAGGAGCTCGACAAAGGTGTATAAATAACTACAAGGTTCTCGACAAAGGTGTATAAATAACTACAAGGTGTTCGACAAAGGTGTATAAATAACTACAAGGATCTCGACAAAGGTGTATAAATAACTACAAGGAGCTCGACAAAGGGGTATAAATAACTACAAAGTTCTCGACAAAGGTGTTTAACTAACTACAAGGTTCTCGACAAAGGTGTATAAATAACTACAAGGTTCTCGACAAAGGTGTATAAATAACTACAAGGTTCTCGACAAAGGTGTATAAATAACTACAAGGAGCTCGACAAAGGTGTATAAATAACTACAAAGTTCTCGACAAAGGTGTATAAATAACTACAAAGTTCTCGACAAAGGTGTATAAATAACTACAAAGTTCTCGACAAAGGTGTATAAATAACTACAAGGAGCTCGACAAAGGTGTTTAACTAACTACTAGGTTCTCGAGAAAGGTGTATAAATAACTACAAGGAGCTCGACAAAGGTGTATAAATAACTACAAAGTTCT
>NW_013749068.1:0-678 GCF_000517525.1 Limulus polyphemus
ACCGTTATGGTTGGATGTCTAGTATGACCGTTATGGTTGGATATCTAGTATGATTGTTATGGTTGGATATCTAGTATGATTGTTATGGTTGGATGTCTAGTATGACCGTTATGGTTGGATGTGTAGTATGACTGTTATGGTTGGATGTCTAGTATGACCGTTATGGTTGGATATCTAGTATGACTGTTATGGTTGGATGTCTAGTATGACCATTATGGTTGGATATCTAGTATGATTGTTATGGTTGGATATTTAGTATGATTGTTATGGTTGGATGTCTAGTATGACTGTTATGGTTGGATGTCTAGTATGACCGTTATGGTTGGATGTGTAGTATTACCGTTATGGTTGGATGTGTAGTATGACTGTTATGGTTGGATATCTAGTGTGGCTATTATGGTTGGATATCTAGTATGGCTGTTATGGTTGGATGTCTAGTATGGCTGTTATGGTTGGATATCTAGTATGACCGTTATGGTTGGATGTGTAGTATGACCGTTATGGTTGGATGTGTAGTATGACCGTTGTGGTTGGATGTGTAGTATGACCGTTATGGTTGGATGTGTAGTATGACCGTTATGGCTGGATGTCTAGTATGACCGTTATGGCTGGATGTCTAGTATGACTGTTATGGTTGGATGTCTAGTATGACTGTTATGGTTGGATGTCTAGTATGAC
>NW_013749069.1:0-1459 GCF_000517525.1 Limulus polyphemus
CAAAAAATATTGTTAATATTTCTATACAAAACTGTTAGAAGTATTATATCCAGAAAACATTGTTAATATTTCTATACAAAAGTGTTAGGAGTATTATACCCAGAAAACATTGTTAATATTTCTATACAAAACTGTTAGGAGTATTTACTTTCTGTAGTACATAGTGTTGTATCGAAGACATATTAATACCAGAAATAAACGACCTTATAACACTAAAATGTTTTATTTAATTAAACGTTCAACGTTACGCTTTACAGCTTCTTCAGGAGCTTTCACTAAAACACAAACCGAAACTGATAGTACAATACTTCAAATGAATCTTTGTAGTGTCAGTTTCGGTTTGTGTTTCAGTGAAAGCTCCTGAAGAAGCTGTAAAGCGAAACGTTGAGTGTCAAATTAAATAAAAACAACATTTTGGTGTTATAAGGTCGTTTATTTCCAGTATAAAGATGATCGAATCCTTCTATCTTGTCAGGTGGACACAACAGTTTTGTTGGGAGGGGAGAATGTCAGTTTCCCCGAAAGCACAATGACCTGATTCATTTATTTATTCAAGCGCAAACAATATTTATTATTTATTTTTTTTCTACTTTTATCAAAGTGACTTCCAGTTGATCGTCTGACCATTAATGATTCCTAGTGTTAAGAAGAGTTATTTCCATGACGAAAAGGACATTTTTTATCTACCTATTTACTCACAATATTTCTGTTACCTCCTTGACGGGTAAGTTGATCGATATTTCTACCCGATACTGATCGGACACGTGTTGCGTCGACTTGCACGTCTACTGCAGAGAAAACGCGTTACCTGGCAACCGCGTACTGTTGGAGCTAGTCTGTTAGATTATATAATGAGACGCAGTACGCATAGAAGGAAGGGAATGGATATTGAGATTTTCCCCCCTCAAAAATAAGTACGTATCTGAAGATAAATGTTTTTGGGTAAGGGCGGTTTAATCCAACATAAGAAGCGAATTTTGGGAAAACCAAGTCATTCGCTTTCCAAAACTTTTAAAATTAATCATTGGTGTCTGAGTTGTGGTTAGATATATATTTTACAGCCATAAACGTAAACTACATTATACACTTGTTATAGTACAAGGAAATCAGAGCTTACAAGAGACAGCTATATCTTACGATGTCTTGATACTGACCATGAAAGAAGATAAGATCAAAATTCGTACTGTGTTAAAATCGATTGGGATATAAAACAAAATAAAGACATCTAGACATGACATCACATTCCAAGTTTTGACTCTGACTCAAGGAACATTTTCTAAGAGAAAGAAATACGAGTTGTTAGCTGAAGAGAAAAATTTATTGAGTAGTTTTATTATACTAGTGATGTCGTTAAGGGAACAATTTATTGAGTAGTTTTATTATATTAGTAGCTGATGTCGTTAAGGGAACAATTTATTGAATAGTTTTATTATATTAGTAATTGATGTCGTTAAGGGAA
>NW_013749070.1:0-2002 GCF_000517525.1 Limulus polyphemus
TTCATCTGTAGCGTTATTTGGTACAACAACTCCACGAACACCTAGACGTAGCTCAAGTTACCGAATTTATAACCACCATACTCATCTTTAGTTTTACTTGGTACAACTACTCCATGAACACCTAGGTGTGACTCTAGTTACAGAATTTATAACCAAAATACTTGTCTTTAGCCTTACTTGGTACAACTACTCCATGAACACCTATGTGTAACTCTAGTTACTGAATTTATAACCAACATACTAGTCTTTAGCCTTACTTGGTACAACTGCTCCATGAACACCTAGGTGTAACTCTAGTTACTGAATTTATAACCAACCTACTCATCTTTAGCGTTATTTGGTACAACAACTCCACAATACCGTTGAAACTCTAGTTACCTTAATTATAACCATACTCATCATTAACCTTACTTGATACAACCACTCCACGAACATATAGGTGTAACTCTAGTTAGCGAACTTATAACCACCATACTCATCTTTAGCCTTACTTGGTACAACTACTCCATAAACACCTAGATGTAACTCTAGTTACCAAAACCTAGGTATTCGTGGAGTTCTTGTACCAAATAACGCTACAGATGAGTATGGTGGTTACAAATTCGGAAACAAGAGTTACACCTAGGTGTTCGTGGAGTTGTTGTACCAAATAACGCTAAAGACGAGTATGGGGGTTACACATTCGGTAACTACAATTACACCTAGGTGTTCATGCAGTAGTTGTATCAAGTAAGACTAAAGATGAGTATGGAGGATATAAATTCTGAAACTAGAGTTACACCTAGCTGTTCATGGAGTAGTTGTACCAAGTAAGGCTAAAGATGAGTATGGTATTTATAAATTCGGTACCTAGAGTTACACCTAGGTGTTCGTGGAGTTCTTGTATCAAGAAGGGCTAAAGGTAAGTATGGTGGTTACACATGCGCTAACTAGGTGTGCATGTAGTAGTTGTACCAAGTCGGGCTAAAGACGAGTATGTTGGTTATAAATTCAGTAACTAGAGTTACACTTATGTGTTCGTGGAGTTTTTGTACCAAGTAAGGCTAACGATGAGTATGGTGGTTATAAATTAGGTAACCAGAGTTACACCTAGGTGTTAATGGAATAGTTGTACCAAGTAAGGCTAAAGTTGAGTATGGTGGTTGTAAACTCGGTAATTAGAGTTACACCTTGGTGTTCATGGAGTAGTTGTACCAAATAAGGCTAAAGATGAGTATGGTGGTTATAAACTCGGTAACTAGAGTTACACCTAGGTGTTCGTGGAGTTTTTGTACCACGTAAGGCTAACGATGAGTATGGTGGTTATAAATTAGGTAACTAGAGTTACTCCTAGGTATTCGTGGAGTTGTTGTACTAAATAACGCTAAAGATGAATTTGGTGGTTATAAATTCGGTAACTAGAATGACACCTAAGTGTTCATGGAGTAGTTGTACCAAGTAAGGCTAAAGATGAGTATGGTGATTATAAATTCGGTAACTAGAGTTATACCTAGGTGTTTATGGAGTAGTTGTACCAAGTAAGGCTAAAGATGAGTATGGTGGTTATATATTCGGTAACTAGATTTACACCTAGGTGTTCGTGGAGTTGTTGTACCATATAATGCTAAAGATGAGTATGTTGGTTACAAATTCGGTAACTAGAGTTACTCCTAGGTGTTCGTGTATTTGTTTTTGTACCAAGTAAGGC
The DNA here is from genome assembly GCF_000517525.1 of Limulus polyphemus. NCBI lineage: Eukaryota > Metazoa > Arthropoda > Merostomata > Xiphosura > Limulidae > Limulus > Limulus polyphemus. Next base: position 1,688 of record NW_013749070.1, read on the forward strand.
TAACAGTGGTTATAAACTAGGTAACTATAATTACACCTATGTTTTCGTGGAGTTCTTGTACCAAGTAATTCTAACAATAAGTATGGTGATTATAAATTAGGTAGCTATTGTTACACCTTGGTACTCGTGGAGTTGTTGTACCAAGTAACGCTAAAGACGAGTATGGTGGTTACAAATTCGGTAACTAGAGTTACAGTAACTCTAGTTACCGAATTTATAACCACCATACTCATCTTTAGCCTTACTTGGCACAACTACTCAATGAACACCTAGGTGTAACTATAGTTACCGAATTTATAACCACCATACTCATCT
>NW_013749071.1:0-2713 GCF_000517525.1 Limulus polyphemus
GTGTTCATGGACTAGTTGTACCAAATAATGTTAAAGATGAATATGGTGGTTATAAACTCGGTAACTAGAGTTACACTTAGGTTTTTTGTGGAGTTGTTGTACCAAGTAAGGCTAACTATGAGTAAAGTGGTTATAAATTAGGTAACTAGAACTACACCTAGGTATTCGTGGAGTTGTTGAACCAAATGACTCTAAAGACGAGTATGGTGGTTACAATTTCGGTAACTAGAGTTACACCTAGGTGTTTATGGAGTAGTTGTACCAAGTAAGGCTAAAAATGAGTATGTTGGTTATAAATTCGGTAACTATAGTTACACCTAGGTGTTCATGTAGTAGTTGTGCCAAGTAAAGCTATAGATGAGTATAGTGGTTATAAATTCGGTAACTAGAGTTACACCTAGGTGTTCATGGAGTTGTTCTACCTAATAACGCTAACGATGAGTATGGTGGTTATAAATTCGGTAACTAGAGTTACTCCTAGGTGTTTGTGGAGTTGTTGTACCAAATAACGCTAACGATCAGTATGGTGGTTATAAATTCGGTAACTAGAGTTACACCTAGGTATACGTGGAGTAGTTGTAAAAAGTAAGGCTAAAGATGAATGTGTTGGTTACAAATTCAGTAACTAGAGTTACACCTAGTATTCGAGGAGTAGTTGTACCAAGTAAGGCTAAACATGAATATGGTGTTTATAAATTCGGTAACTAGAGTTACACCTAAGTGTTAATGGAGTAGTTTTACCAAGTAAGGCTAAAGATGAATATGGTGATTACAAATACGGTAACTAGAGTTACACCTAGGTGTTCATGGAGTAGTTTTACCAAGTAAGGCTAAAGATGAATGTGTTGGTTACAAATTCTATAACTAGAGTTACACCTATGTGTTAATATAGTAGTTGTACCAAGTAAGGCTAAAGATGAATGTGTTGGTTACAAATTCGGTAACTAGAGTTACACCTAGGTGTTCGTGGAGTTGTTGTACCAAATAACGCTAACGATGAGTATGGTGGTTATAAATTCGGTAACTATAGTTACACCTAGGTGTTCATGTAGTAGTTGTGCCAAGTAAAGCTAAAGATGAGTATGGTGGTTATAAATTGGTAACTAGAGTTACATATAAGTGTTCATGGAGTAGTTGTACCAAATAATTCTAAAGACGAGTATGGTGGTTACAAATTCAGTAACTAGAGTTACACCTAGGTGTTCGTGGAGTTTTTGTACCAAATAACGCTAACGATGAGTATGATGGTTATAAATTCGTTAACTAGAGTTACACCTAGGTGTTTGTGGAGTTGTTGTACCAAATAACGCTAACGATGAGTATGGTGGTTATAAATTCAGTAACTAGAGTTACACCTATGTGTTCATGAAGTAGTTGTACCAAGTAAGGCTAAAGATGAATATGGTGGTTATAAATTTGGTAACTAGAGTTACACCAAGGTATTCGTAGAGTTGTTGTACCAAATAACGCTACAGATGAGTAAGGGGGTTATTAATTCGTTAACTAGAGTTACACCTAGGTGTTCATGGAATAGTTGTAACAAGTAAGGCTAAAGATGAGTATGGTGGTTATAAATTATGTAACTAGAGTTACACATAAGTGTTGATGGAGTAGTTGTACCAAGTAAGACTAAAGATGAGTATGGTGATTATAAATTCGGTAACTAGAGTTATACCTAGGTGTTTATGGAGTAGTTGTACCAAGTAAGGCTAAAGATGAGTATGGTGGTTACAAATTCGGTAACTAGAGTTACACCTAGGTTTTCGTGGAGTTGCTATACCAAATAACGCTAAAGATTAGTATGTGGTTATAAATTCGGTAACTAGAATTAAACCTAAGAGTTAATGGAGTAGTTGTACCAAGTAAGGCTAAAGATGAGTATGGTGGTTATAAATTCGGTAACTAGAGTTACACCTATGTGTTCACGGAGTATTTGTAACAAGTAAGGCTAAAGATGAGTATGGTGGTTATAAATTCTGTAACTATAGCTACACCTAAGTGTTCATGGAGTAGTTGTACCAAATAAGGCTAAAGATGAATATGGTGGTTATAAATTCTGTAACTAGAGTTACACCTAGGTGTTCGTGGAGTTATTGTACCAAATAACGCTAAAGATGAGTTTGGTGGTTACAAATTCGGTAACTAGAGTTACACATAGGTTTTCGTGGAGTTGTTTTACCAGATAACGCTAAAGATGAGTATGGTGGTTATAAATTCTGTAACTAGAGTTACACCTAAGTATTCATGGAGTAGTTGTACCAAGTAAGGCTAAAGATGAATATGATGGTTATGAATTCTGTAACTAGTGTTACACCTATGTGTTCATGGAGTAGTTGTAACAAGAAAGGCTAAAGATAAGTATGATGGTTATAAATTCGGTAACTATATTTACATCTAGGTGTTCATGGAGTAGTTGTGCCAAGTAAGGCTAAAGATGAGTATGGTGGTTATAAATTCTGTAACTAGAGTTACACCTAGGTATTCGTCGAGTTGTTGTACCAAATAACGATAAAGATGAGTATGGTGGTTACAAGTTCGGGTAACTAGAGTTACACCTAGGTGTTCGTGGAGTTGGTGTACCAAATATTGCTAAGGATGAGTATGGTGGTTATAAATTCGGTAACTATAGTTACACCTAGGTGTTCATGGAGTAGTGTGCCAGGTAAAGCTAAAGATGAGTATGGTGGTTATAAATTCGGGAACTAGAGTTACA
>NW_013749072.1:0-1342 GCF_000517525.1 Limulus polyphemus
GAAGGGATAGTCGAGAAATCAGATAGTCCCTGGTCAGCTCCCCTCGTATTAGTCCAGAAGAAGGATGGGACCCAACGTTGCTGTGTGGACTTCAGGGCTCTTAACAGTGTAACTGAAAAGGACTCATACCCACTGCCAAGAACTGATGATACTCTCGATTCCCTAAATGGAGCCAGTTGGTTTTCAACTCTTGACTTAAAGTCAGGTTTTCATCAAGTGAAAATGGCTGAAGCAGATAAACTTAAGACTGCATGTAGTTATGGCCAAGGTCTCTGGCAATACCGTGTGATGCCATTCGGGCTTAGCAATGCTCGAGCAACATTTGAGAGGCTGATGGAAAGAGTACTGGACGGCCTACAATGGAGGATAGCTCTAGTGTACCTGGATGATGTCATTGTGTTTGCAACAACATTTGATGAGGAAATGTACCAGTTAGAGGAAGTATTCAAGTGTTTGAAAGCAGCAAACCTCAAATGCTATCCCAAGAAATGCCATTTGTTCCAGAAAAAGGTGCTTTACTTACGTCACATTGTGAGTGAGCATGGTGTGCAAACTGATCCTGACAAGGTGAAAGCAGTGCGAGAGTGGCCAACACCAGACAATGTGTGAGAGTTAAGAAGTTTCTTGGGACTCTGTACTTCTTACCGGAAGTTTGTGAAGGACTTTGCAACTATAGCTGCTCCACTACATGATTTATCCAAAAAAGGCCAGAAGTTCGAATGGACAATTTCTTACCAGCATGCTTTTAAGACATTGAAAGAAAAATTGGCCTCTGCTCCACTTTTAAAGCTTCCAAGTCCCTCTCTGCCATACATACTGGATTGTGATGCTAGTAATGGTGGAATTGGAGGAGTGTTGTCTCAGAAAGTGGGCAAAAGGAACTTGTTGTGGCCTACTTCAGTAGGGTCCTGAGTAGACCAGATAGGAACTACTGTGTAACATGGAGGGAACTCCTTGCTATAGTAAAGAGTCTGACATATTTCCATCCTTACCTATATAGAGCCAGGTTTACCATCAGGACAGACCATGCTGCATTATGCTGGTTAAGATAATTAAAAAACCCAGAGGGACAACTGGCACATTGGATTGGAAAGATAGACCAGTATAATTATGATATTGAATACAGAGGAGGAAGATCTCATGGAAATGCCGATCGACTGAGCCGAAGACCCTACAAAAATGACTGCAGACAATACTGCAAAAGAGAGGTTGAGCTAACCAGGTGTCATCAAGCTAAAGTCAAAGTAACTGAAGGAGTTGATGATGGTGAAGTGGAACCAGGTATAGATATTAAAGCAGAGCAGGAGAAAGACCAGGATTTGAAACTAATAATTGATTTTTT
>NW_013749073.1:0-1499 GCF_000517525.1 Limulus polyphemus
TTTCATCTAAAAACACGTGATACAGGAATACTTTCATCTAAAAACACGTGATACAGGAATACGTTCATCTAAAAACACGTGATACAGGAATACTTTCATCTAAAAACACGTGATACAGGAATACTTTCATCTAAAAACACGTGCTGCAGGAATACTTTCATCTAAAAACACGTGCTGCAGGAATACTTTCATCTAAAAACACGTGCTGCAGGAATACGTTCATTTTTAATCACAGAGTTCGAAAAAACATTTATTCTTGATCCAAATAAACTTTATAGATGATCCCCAGAAAATATTCGTTTTGTTTTTTTTTCAACTTCGCGCAAAGCTACACCTTCCTAATTTAGCAGTGAAAGACTAGAGGGAAGGCAGCTAGTCATCACCACCCACCGCCAATTCTTGGGCTACTCTTTTACCAACGAATAATGGGATTGACCCTCGGGATACAGTCTTTATTTTAGAAGTTCGTGTCTGAGGATCTCGCTAGACTTTCACGTACATTCATGCCTTTTTTACAAATCTGAAAAATCATTTTGAACTTTTAAGAACTGTCTTATGAAAAAATAAACAAGAGGGAATCCTCAATAGCCGAGGCACTTATTTTAGGCATAATTAAAGTAAATTAACCTATGAGACCTTTTCTATGAGACCTTTTTATTAGCTATATTTTTGTGCGCCAGCAATACCAAACGTGGGGCTCGCGTGCACCTGATTCGATTTTATTATTCATTAGGATTTCTACCAGCCTACTCTCAAATTGAATTCTTTTAGACAGGATTAGGGTATATTAATCTATGAGACATTGGGCGTGGTCAAATACATCAATCGAAAGGGTTTTTACCTCCTGAGCCCAAAACTGTAATTAAATCTGAAATCGGTCAAGAGATGACGGAGCTATGAGCTAAAAGTTTGTACTTGAAAAACTCGGAGCCATCTATTAGCCGATATGCCGCGGCTAACAATAACATTTCATTCGTATATAGATAAATTGAACGATATACAATAGTCTAATGCTTAGTTTACCCTCTCACAGACTTCAAAACTTGAAGTTAAAACGTTAGCTGCTGTGTTTTCATTATGTTGTTCAACCCTTGTATATTTTTAAATCCATAAAATATTTCCGAAACAAAGCCATATGTACAAGACAAAAAACTCCTGGGCAAAATCTTGGTATTGTTCGTATGAAGATTAGGCTTAACAAGTACATCTCGATGAATGATCTTTAAGTACCGAAATAAAAGTTTGTTTGTAATTAAGCACAGAGCTACACAATGGGCTATCTGTACTCCGCCCACCACGGGTATCGAAACTCGGACTATAGCGTTGTATGTCCGCAGACATACTGCTGTGCCACTGGGGGGGGGGGGCTGAAGTAAAAGTATCAAAAACGTTACCTTTTAACGACATGCTTCAACAAAACTTCTAATTAATACCACATAATTCCCCAGGACTATTGTTTTATAAAGGGATCTGGAGCCTGTACACTGCTCTAATTAATA
>NW_013749074.1:0-1384 GCF_000517525.1 Limulus polyphemus
ATTATACAATACTAACTGTTTTAATATTAATCACACAGATGTGGTATAACTTCAATTATATTGACTTAATGTCATTATACAATACTAACTGTTTTTACTATTAATCACACAGATGTGGTATAACTTAAATTATATTGACTTAATGTCATTATACAATACTAACTGTTTTTACTATTAATCCTACAGAAGTGGTATAACTTCAATTATATTGACTTAATGTCATTATACAATACTAACTGTTTTTACTATTTATCCTACAGATGTGGTATAACTTCAATTATATTGACTTAATGTCATTATACAATACTAACTGTTTTTAATATTAATCACACAGATGTGGTATAACTTAATTATATTGACTTAATGTCATTATACAATACTAACTGTTTTTACCATTAATCCTACAGATGTGGTATAACTTCAATTATATTGACTTAATGTCATTATACAATACTAACTGTTTTTACTATTAATCCTACAGATGTGGTATAACTTCAATTATATTGACGTAATGTCATTATACAATACTAACTGTTTTTAATATTAATCCTACAGATGTGGTATAACTTAATTATATTGACTTAATGTCATTATACAATACTAACTGTTTTTACTATCAATCCTACAGATGTGGTATAACTTAAATTATATTGACATAATGTCATTATACAATACTAACTGTTTTTACTATTAATCCTACAGATGTCGTATAACTTCAATTATATTGACTTAATGTCATTATACAATACTAACTGTTTTTACTATTAATCCTACATATTTTCACCTGAAATTCATTCATCTGTTATAATGCCTTTCCCGTGTTCCCATTCAAACTGAAGAGCATCAGTTAAAGACTTTGCTTCAAATGTTGAAGAGTAGGTGGAACGTCTGTCAACTCTGAAGTACTTCTGAGGAAACTTGATAAGAGAAGAGGCTAGATTAACAGTTTGGTCAAGAGATGAAACCAACAAGATGATTATCAATTTAAATAGTAATAATTATTATTTATCTGAACTTTGCATATACCTAGATTGAGAAATTAATTGACAGAAAACCTCCATTACAAACTGCATAAAACACTGAATGACGTGTCATTAAATATGTTGAAATGTTCAAATGAACATTTAATCATTATATATAAATACAGTTATTAGTACAAGTCCTGATGTAGCCACAATGACAAAATGTAAACTGAAATAAAGTATTTTTACATTATCTGAACAGTAAAAGTTGTTTTCTTCCCAAATCCTGATGTATCTTAGTTGGTAACCTGACCATTATCTAAACTCCAACCTTCCCACTTCCTGATATATCTTAGTTGGTAACCTGACCGTTACCTGGATACATCAGGAAGTGGGAAGGTTGGAGTTTTTAGTTGGTAACC
>NW_013749075.1:0-2004 GCF_000517525.1 Limulus polyphemus
GTTCACTTCATCCCAACTGAAATGTCCTGGACTGTGATAATGCCAAAGCCTGACTTCCACTGTCGTGACAATAGTTTATAAATGACAGAGTGAAATTCTTGTATTTAAACCATATTTTACAACATTCGGTCAAATGTTCAGATGGTGTCAGTCAGCTTAGACTGTTTTTCAAAACAAAATATTATTTAATTCCACTTTTGATATTTATAATTTCTTCTTAAATCTAAAAACTGCATGAACGTGTGAAATGTATGAGATTTCATTATACAACGAATTGTAACAGAGTTAGTTGTTTCTGGATAGTGTTAAGATTTTTGGTTGCAAGTTCAAACTAGAGCAGACAGTCTAATTTTTATTCTATATATTAACAAGCATCCAATCTTATGTTATAATTGTTCATTGATGTTTCAGACTCAGAAAATATTTTCAGAAACTAAAATCTATTTTGAAACAGTGTTACAGTAGCACCTAAAATTCGGTGTTACTCTATATCGGACAAATTATATTGTTTTCAAATATTGCATAACAATAGAACATGTCGAGTCTCAAGTCGAGGTCATTGATAGCCATATAACAAAGGTCAGTTCTGAGTTAACACACACTATCCCACCAAAAGTCATGGGACACACCTCTGATTGCAGACAAATGGGTGGGACGACGATATGTGGAATAGTTTGGCCTATAAAAGTGATCAGTGGTTCACTCAGAAGTTATTTCAAACTTGTACGACAAACGTTGAGTACAAGGAAAGAGTTAACAGAGTTTCAGAGGGGAAGGATAGTTGGATGTCATTTAGGGAAAATATCTGTACATGCTATTGCACATCAATTTATGTTTCTTAAAAAATTTGTATAATTTAAATACAAGACTTTGTACAGATATTGTTACGCCTCCGTTCGTTAGTTAATTTTCCATCTAATTTCTTTCCGAAGAAACTTTACCGATACAAGTCTTTTCTTAAATAAAACTGGTTTATTCTTTCTGAATACAACTTTGCAATACACTTAATTTCCACAGTCGCGCTATAACAAACGCTATAATTCACAACGAATGTCTCACGTGCTTGACTCAACAATATTCTCTCTCTCTGTCCACAGTTCAATTACACAGCATTACATTGTTGCCGTCACGTCTTGACCGTCTTGTATATAAAAGAATACCGAAATCTAGTAAGCTCTCGAGGATTCACGAAGCTTCGAGAATATGACGTGTTACTAGCGTCACGTGACCTCCGCTGTCGTAACACTGCCCCTTCCTTAGTATTGTTCATCCCGAACAATAGCCACTTACATTAAACCAATAAACAATAACTTAATTAAATGTACAGAATTTACAAACATTGAAGTTACTACCACTGATGTGACTGTTACCGATGACAGGACATTTCCTGATGAAGCAGATGAACCCTACATGAAGCAGAAGCCAACGAGACGGAGACTAGTACGGAAGAAGATACGCCCCGTAAAATTAAGAGACTTTGTTGAATTGTAATTTTTTCAAGAGCTTCACTGTTTCCCTTCTCAAAACTGAGTAGAGTTTCTTCTTTGACAGTGGCTTCTTCAGGTGGCACGTCTTCAGCAGCGTCATTTGTTCTGTTGTCCACTTAGTTCCAACTGAAATGTCCTGGACCATGATAATGCCAAAGCCTGTTGGCATGTACCACTTTTGGCTTACCTCGCCGACCACATTTTATCCAGAAATTCACGTCTGAGAGACGATCCACTATGTCATATGGGCCTTCCCATGGAGAAGACAACTTAGGAGACTTCCCTTTGGTCTTCCTGGGATTATACAACCACACCTTGTCTCCTGGTACAAAGCTGACTTCAATAGATCTCTTATCATAGGTTAACTTCATCGAATCAGCAGACGTTTTCAAGTTTGAACGCACTTGATGGTGGATATCATCCATCCTTTTCGATAACACTTCCACAAACTCTGACACATTCTCAGGCAACTCTTCTTAAGGTGAGTGTCCCGTATGCTTGGGTCCCCCTTTTAGCA
>NW_013749076.1:0-1342 GCF_000517525.1 Limulus polyphemus
ATACAAGTGAAGCAAGCACACACCCCTCTACCATGCAGGATGCAATGGCTAGAGCTCTCGAATTTGAATCTTACGTTCAGTCCAGCACAGAGGTACCAAGGTTGGTACAGTCATCTGGATTCAAGGCCAGAAAAGGTCAGCTTTCAGAGAAGTTTGAGGGACTTTGCTGACACTGTAACAAACCTGGCCACACGAGAGCTCATTGCTGGAAACTTCAGCACAGGGGAGATGCCACGACAGGAAAGGCTGGTATCCAGAAAGGTTGCTGGAACTGTAGAAATCACGGACATTTGAGGAGCCAGTGTATGAAGAATATTACCAACAAGTCGGCCTCAAGGAGACCAGTAGTGGTTGGTGTTGAGCGACGCCCACCAACCCCCATCATGAAAGTCCCAACAGCTAGGTGTAAAATGCCAAGCACACACCGTGTCTATGTGACAGGAAAGCTAGATGGCCAAAGGTGCAACTTCGTCATAGACTCTGCATCTCAGCAAACCCTTGTGAGCATCAAGGTGTTAGATCACGAAGGAGTACCAGAAGCCATACAGAAGCTTTATGGTATGACAGGACATTCTACAAGATTGTGGGGACCAGTGTGGGTAACTATTGAGCTGATGGGCATAAAGGACAGACAGAAAGTATACTTGGCTGACATTGAAGACGAATGCCTATTAGGAATGGACTATCTACTACCAAGGAAGTTTGTTATTGATTTTGATAAAATGACGTTTGGGAACAACAAAGGCCAAGTTTCGGTAACTGTTAAAAGAGTGGTTGAACTAATTAGGTGCCAACAAGCTGAAGTCAAGCTGACTGAAAGAGTTGATGATGGTGAAGTGGAACCAAATATAGATATCATGGCAGAACAGGAGAAAGACCAAGATTTGAAGTCAATGATTGATTTTCTAAAAGCGAGTGTTGTGCGCCCTGCTTGTGAGAAGGTGTCTAGTCTAAGCCCCGTGACAAAGCACTATTGGGCACAATGGGACCAGTTGAAGCTTGAAAATGGTATTCTTGTCCAGAGATGGGAAACTACAGATGGGAAAGTGACGACTTGGCAAACAGTTATACCGGGGAAATTACGGGAAGTTGTGTTGCATCAATCCCATGATAGTTTAACAGGAGGACATCTCAGAATTAAGAAGACATTGAGTCAGCTACGACAAAGATTTAACTGGATAGGTATGAGGCGAGATGTGGAAGAATGGTGCAGGACATGCAGTGCAAAAAGGGGACCCAAGCATAAGGGATGCCCACCTTATGAAGAGTTGCCTAAGAATGTGTCAGAGTTTGTGAAAGTGTTATCGGAAAGGATGGATGATATTCACCATCAAGTGCGTTC
>NW_013749077.1:0-1807 GCF_000517525.1 Limulus polyphemus
ATCTTTAGCCTTACTTGGAACAATTACTCCATGAACACCTAGGTGTAACTCTACTTACTGAATGTGTAACCACCATACTCATATTTTGTCTTACTTGGTACAACTGCTCCAAGAACACCTAGGTGTTACTCTAGTTACCGATCTTATAATCACCATACTCATCTTTAGCTTTACTTGATACAACTTCTCCATGAACACCTAGATGTAACTCCAGTTACAGAATTTATAGCCAACATACTCATCTTTAGCCTTACTTGGTACAACTACTCCATGAACACCAAGGTGTAACTCTAGTTACATATTTTATAACCACCATTCTTAATTTTAGCCTTACTTGGTACAACTACTCCATGAACACTTATGTTTCACTCTAGTTACCGAATTTATAACCACCAAATTCATCTTTAGCCATACTTGGTACAACTACTTCTTGAACACCTAGGTGTAACTCTAGTTTCCGAATATATAACCACCATACTCATCTTTAGTCTTACTTGGTACAACTATTCTTTGAACACCTAGGTACTCTCTAGTTACTGAATGTGTAACCCCATACTCATCTTTAGCGTTATTTGGTACAACAACTCCATGAACACCTAGGTGTAACTCTAGTTAAATAATTTATAACCACCATTCTCATCTTTAACCTTACTTGGTACAACTACTGCATAAACACTTAGGTGTCACTCTAGTTACTGAATTTATAACCACCAAATTCATCTTTAGCCTTACTTGGTACAACTACTCTAAGAACACTTAGGTGTAACTCTAGTTACCGAATTTATAACCACCATACTCATCTTTAGACTTACTTGGTACAACTGCTCCATGAACACCTAGAAGTAACTCTAGTTACTGAATTTATAACCAACCTACTCGTCTTTAGCCATATTTGGTACAACAACTCCACGAACACCTAGGAGTAACTCTAGTTATCGAATTTACAACCACCATACTCATCTTTAGCTTTACTTGGTACAACTACTCCATGAACACCTAGGTGTAACTCTAGTTTCCGAATTTATAACCACCATACTCATCTTTAGCCTTACTTGAAACAACTACTCCATGAACACCTAGGTGTAACTCTAGTCACCGAATGTGTAACCCCATACTCATCTTTAGCATTATTTGGTACAACAACTCCACGAACACCTAGGTGTAACTATAGTTACCGACTTTATAACCACCATACTCATCTTTATCCTTACTTGGTACAACTACTCCATCAACACCTATGTGTAACTCCAGTTTCCGAATTTATAACCACCATACTCATCTTTAGCCTTACTTGGAACAACTACTCCATGAACACCTAGGTGTAACTCTAGTTACTGAATGTGTAACCCCATACTCATCGTTAGCGTTATTTGGTACAACAAATCTACGATCACCTAGGTGTAACTCTAATTATTGAATTTATAACCACCTTACTCATCTTTAGCCTTACTTGGTACAACTTCTCCATGAACACCTAGGTGTTACTCTAGTTACATATTTTATAACCACCATTCTTATTTTTAGCCTTATTTTGTACAACTACTCCTTGAACACTTAGGTATCACTCTAGTTACCGAATTTATAACCACCAAATTCATCTTTAGCCTTACTTGGTACAACTACTCTATGAACACTTAGGTGTAACTCTAGTTACTGAATTTATAACCAACCTACTCGTCTTTAGCCATACTTGGTACAACAACTCCATGAACACCTAGGTGTTACTCTAGTTACTGAATGTGTAACCCCATACTCCTCTTTAGAGTTATTTGGTACAAACACTCCACGAACACCTAGGTGTAACTCT
>NW_013749078.1:0-2000 GCF_000517525.1 Limulus polyphemus
TGCTACAAGAAACGTGATCCTGCATCGTTATATAGTATCGTGATACAAGAGATATTATTATCGCTTATCCACTACTTTCTGTTATTACCTACAACTACATGTTTGGAATATTCAGTAAGGCATGCCGGGTAAAACTGTGGAACTCAGCCTAAACTCCTATGCTAGATGGTAAGCAGCCGGCCTAATACCCCGGTTGTAAATACAACTAGGAAACAACGGAGATGCCAGAGAGTGTATTAGCTGTGAGATATTACGGATTGTAGATAACTAGGCTTAACTTTCGTACACATTCTGTAAACGGACCATCAGGATGCAGAAGGAAATTCGCTAATAGGCTTGGTTGAATTGTAGTGGTAATGCCATAGTTTTTAAAACTAATATTATTTCCAACTAGCATTATAGACAGTTGTTTCACCACGAATAATATTACAGTAAGTAGAACTTCGACATTATAATTATGGTTTTCATAAATGTCTTTAAACATCTTACACCAATGTGTACTTATCGTAGTAAACTAACATACAAGTTTGTTTAGATCTAGTTTATTATAAGGTTATCTAGTTTTTCTTTTTTTCCGCACTTCCTTATATTGATACTTTTATTTTGATTTCACATATCAGAGAGGTAAGGAGCGGAGTGGGTGTGGTGAGCGGGTCCCCATCTTTTCAACATTTCTCAGTAAAAATGTATCAAAATTGGCAGAATTACTTTCAGGAAAAGCAGGAAATGCCATAAAATTTTACCCAAAACTACCCTCCTATGGGGCACATTGGTTAAATAAATCTTGGGTACCACTCCCCTACACACACTTTTAATGTCCCTCCTTCATATCTGGTGTAACGACTTTGTTGTCATGTATTTATTTTCAATATGAACGTTGTTTAGATTAAGTTTGTATTTAAAAATATGCGGAACTTATAGTGTTGGATGGGTATTGCGTGTAACGAATTTGTTATATATTTATTTTCATGACAACGTTCGTTTGGATTGAGTTTATATTTAAAAACTGGCCTAGCTTACAGTGTTAGTTACGTACTGCGAAATTCCCGCCAATTCTACAAGGTTGTAGAATATTCGGGAACGTAAGAATCTACAATATATCCACTTCCGTATCCAGTTAAATATAGTTCGGTATTGTCATCGGAATTTTCGAGAAAATCTTTCTCGCGCCTATATAAACAGCCAAGGCGAGGCGCCAAGAGGGAGAGCTTAAAAAGTTGGCTAGGAACCTGCTGTAACGTGTACGCTATACATCGTGATTTTGCTAACCCTTATCAACCGGAAAATTTACGACATTTGACCAGGAACAGTTATAAATTTCGAACGTCAGTGTATTCTTTTCGGACGTTAGTATCTTTCCGAAAGTATTACTGAATTATCATCGGACATTAGTGGTTTTTTTTGAAAATATTATCTTATTTCAATGGGCCAACAATTCAGTGTCTGACAAAGCTAGCTAGCTTCTCGGCAATTGTACGTACATAGACTTCAAGTTAACTCGCTGGATATCAAAGAAACTCTGAGCTATGAAGAAGATTTTAGGTTATTTGTAAGTTAATGAAATTTTTGTTACTGAAACTTTGTTTGTAATAATTAATCGTAGTAGTTGCTGTTGTAAATTATACTGTTGTATATATATATATTGAAACGTATTTGTGTGAAAAACGAAGACGGTGTATGTCAATCTTGTTGGCAAGTAGCGTAAATTAAATAAAATATCGGCTTCGGACTAATTCAAATTCGCAATACGTAACACTGGGTATCTTACATCAGCTAAAAGTCTTGGGAGTAGCCTGAGAGAATAAAGTACAGATAGTCCACTGTGTAACTTTGTGATTAACAAATAAAACAAAAATGTAAATGTTTTTACCTTCGTTTCGGCGTTTCGTATCTTTCATTTAAAGAGGACGCATTAGTTTCTCTTCGCAATATGTGGGCAACACAGAGTAGACAAACTTTTCAGGTTGATGATTGTATAGCTTGTGCTTTTAGTAGCACGT
>NW_013749079.1:0-1339 GCF_000517525.1 Limulus polyphemus
ATTACTGTAGAATATGTAAATATTTCAAGACAATAAAACCATCGCAGGCCTGTGTTATCAATGTAACTTGTTAGTATATCACCGCTAGTTTAGTGGTATGTAACTTGTTACCTTATCTCCGCAAATGTTGTGGTATGTAACTTGTTACTTAATCATTACAACTGTTGTGGTATGTAACTTGTTACATAATCATTAAAACTGTGGTGGTATGTAACTTATTACCTAATCATTACAAGTGTGGTGGTATGTAACGTGTTACTTATTCACAAGTGTGGTGGTATGTAACTTATTACCTAATCATTACAAGTGTTGTGGTATGTAACTTGTTACTATATCACCGCTAGTTTAGTGGTATGTAACTTGTTAGTATATCACCGCTAGTTTAGTGGTATGTAACTTGTTACCTTATCTCCGCAAATGTTGTGGTATGTAACTTGTTACTTAATCATTACAACTGTTGTGGTATGTAACTTGTTACTTAATCATTACAACTGTGGTGGTATGTAACTTATTACCTAATCATTACAACTGTGGTGGTATGCAACTTATTACCTAATCATTCCAAGTGTGGTGGTATATAAGTTGATACTTAATCATCCCAAGTGTGGTGGTATATAACTTGATACATAATCATCCCAAGTGTGGTGGTATATAACTTGTTACTTTATCATCCCAAGTGTGGTGGTATGTAACTTGATACTTAATCATCCCAAGTGTGGTGGTATATAACTTGATACTTAATCATCCCAAGTGTGGTGGTATATAACTTGTTACGTTATCATCCCAAGTGTGGTGGTATGTAACTTGATACTTAATCATCCCAAGTGTGGTGGTATATAACTTGATACTTAATATCCCAAGTGTGGTGGTATATAACTTGATACTTAATATCCCAAGTGTGGTGGTATATAACTTGATACTTAATCATCCCAAGTGTGGTGGTATATAACTTATTAAGTTATCATCCCAAGTGTCGTGGTAGATAATGATTAACTTATCATCGCAATTGACGTAGTAATTAACTTGTTTTCGTATCACCACGATTGTGTAGTTTGTTGTTTATTAACTTATCACTGCATGTTATATGAAGTTTTAGAAACTTGTGTAGTTCTTTACAAAACTATGATCTATCACCCCTCTTTAATTTTTCTAGTAACCATCCTCACATTAAATTAATACTCCTTTCATTTTGTTTGTTTGTTTGTTTTAAGTTAAGTCACAAAGCTACACAATGGGCTATCTGTGTTCTGCCCACCACGGGTATCGAAAACCCGGTTTCTAGCGTTGTAAGTCCGCAGACATACCGCTGTGCCACTGGGGGGGGGGCTTTCATTTTGGC
>NW_013749080.1:0-1342 GCF_000517525.1 Limulus polyphemus
AAACGGAGACGTAACACAGTCAAAAGTTTTGAAGTGAGATTGCCTTGCCATTGTCAGATCAACTGGTGGGCTTTGAATGTTCAACACATAGCAGTGGTTGCCGCTTGAGGATGCCAAAAGTCATGTGACTTCCAGTCAAGTGTTACTTATATCTCTAGTGGGTAGTACTGCTTTATCAACATGGTATTATCACGTATTTTGTTGAAATTATGTAAACCTGAAGAAAATCATTTGGTATTTGTGGAAAGTTAGTAATTCAACTCCTGAATGATTCAAGGTTATTAAAATAGTTCCAGTTTTTCATGTTTTGGTACATGTGATGTGTATCTAATCTAATCAGTAGGGTAAAATTTTAATCCTCAATCATTACTTGTTTAGAAATTCTTGGTAAAGGTTTTCTTAGTGTTTTACTCATTTTGTATTAAAGTCATTTTATTTCAGATAATGTGACTGTTTTAATATAAATATGTGAAAAGATAAAACTTCAATCTTGAAATGAACGTTATCAAGATAATGTGATTTTATATTTAAACATTTTATACTAATTCTTGTAAGGTCAACTTGTCTGTTGTGAATTGTCTGTTTGTGTTTATGATTGGTCTACAAGTTTGATTTATGAATGTTGAGTCACTTCCCTCAATGTTATTTATAATTCAATTCAGTGCCAATGTATTGAAACATTGCCCTTATTCACCTGGTAAAAAGCCTGGTCTTTTCCCAAGTTCTCTTTGTCTTATGTTTTTGAGGAACAGGAATTATAAACTGACCCTATTTTCATGGCACTTTTTAGTTTATCACTCAGGTGTTTGTTAATACAGATATTGTGCATATTTCTGTAATACAAGAGGGTGTGGTATTCTAATGTGACTTAATTTTCATGTGTCTATGAGAATTCCTTCATAACAGCAGGTTTGAATAGAAAATTTAGAGTAATTGTAATTGAAAGGTTAATTGAGTTTTGTACCTCTATCAGAAATTAAGGACACTGGGCACTCAGAATATAGTTCCACAGCTTTCCATCTCTGGAGACTGATTTCTGTACAACTATATTCAAGCATGCACTGGGTTCAACTGAGAAAGAATGAATGCTTCAATCATCTTTTGATGGCTTCATGATATTTATGGTTTCCCATCTCAGCATGTACATCCACAAATAGCATTTTGAGATGTCAGAGACATGACATTGATCCTGCAATGTATGTATCATAGTTCCTGTAATGATAAGGGTACACCATATGCTTGATTTTAACATTCTTTTTTACTTTACTCAGTGTTCCCATTGGAATGATGTTGCATTCAAAGAGCCACCTGACTCTTTTACTTCTTCCTGGATGTCTACTGA
>NW_013749081.1:0-1342 GCF_000517525.1 Limulus polyphemus
ACAATGGTTTACATCTAAAAACGCAATAATTTTAGTTTTAAAGACAGAATATTTTTCTTTTAAAATTACAATAATTTCAGTTCTAAAGACAGAATCGTTTTAAAAAACACCATCATTTTATTTCCATAAGCAATAATTTTAGTTCAGAAGGCAAAATAGTTATAGCAGCTTTCCCGTTTTTTTAATTCCGAAGACTATATGTTTTTTACTTCCAGACACACTGTTGTTGTTGTTGTTTATTTTTGGTTTCAAAGTCTAGATGATTTTAAAATTCCAAAAATAAGGTACTTTCAGTCCCGAAAACAAGGTTTAAAAACAAGATGTTTTATAGATCTGATAACAAGATGTTTTGGGTTTCGAAGGCAATATTTTTTTCTAGAGACTCCGTGATATTTAGTCACACAAAACACAGTGTTACTGATTTCCAAAACAAAATTAATTTTGGTCACTAAGACATTATTTTTGAGTTCCTAGATATTTTTGAAAATTCTATGCCAAATATCATATTATAGTTATCTGATTACAGTTCTGCAGTACGGCAAGTGAGTCCTTTAAGCTACTTTTCGGAATATGGAAATACTGATGTGTAAATACATCCTATGTCATCTTACCTAAAGGATCTCAAAACATCTTGTTCATCAAGTGTTCTAAAATGACAGTTGTTTTGTACTTAACAGAAACAGTAAAAAAAAAAATAGTCAAACTTTACTTCCTGTACTTATTTCAAGTGGTAGTATATTTATAGCCTGGCCTGATATTATACATATATATTGCTGTTAAGGGTATAATTACCGGAAAATTTCACCATCGGCATTTTAGACCTAATCAGTGAACAGTATAAAAACAAGTCGGTAATTTAAGGTTAAAATTTACCTGTATATTTAATATTAATTACTGTGATAATAAGTTATAAAAGAATGATCAAGTATTGTTAACAGTGATGAAGACCAGTAAGTTCCGGAATCTTACGATCAAGTATTGTTAACAGTGATGAAGACCAGTAAGTTCCGGAATCTTACGATCAAGTATTGTTAACAGTGATGAAGACCAGTAAGTTCCGGAATCTTACGATCAAGTATTATGTACTAGGACAAAAACCAATACGTTCCTTGATATCAGTATGAAGTATTGTAAACAATAAATAGATTCATGTCTTAATTAATTAGGATTTACAGTGACGATGTTCAGATATAACTAATCAGGTTTTGTTTTTTAGTTAGTTGGTGGAATTTAGTATCTGAGAAATTTACTGGTGTTCTTAGGAGCTGAATGACTTTGTATTATCAGTTTTTTATTCTTATAAAATGTTTTGCTACAAAACAGAGTGTGATTTTTACACTTT
>NW_013749082.1:0-1341 GCF_000517525.1 Limulus polyphemus
CTGTATTGTCTTGTATTTAAGTTACCTGTATTTTCCTGTATTTAAGTAGCCTGTATTGTCTTGTATTTAAGTTACCTGTATTTAAGTTACCTGTATTTTCCTGTATTTAAGTAGCCTCTATTTTCCTGTATTTAAGTAGCCTCTATTTTCCTGTATTTAAGTAGTCTATATTTTCCTGTATTTAAGTAGCCTCTATTTTCCCGTATTTAAGTAGTCTATATTTTCCCGTATTTATGTAGCCTGTATTGTCTTGTATTTATGTAGCCTGTATTTTCCTGTATTTATGTAGCCTGTATTGTCTTGTATTTAAGTGGCCTGTATTGTCTTGTATTCATGTAGCCTGTATTTTCCTGTATTTATGTAGCCTGTATTTTCCCGTATTTAAGTAGTCTATATTTTCCTGTATTTAAGTAGCCTGTATTGTCTTGTATGTACTACTTAAATATCCTATATTTTCCTGTATTAAAGTTACCTGTATTTTCCTGTATTTAAGTAGTCTGTATTGTCTTGTATGTACTACTTAAATAGCCTATATTTTCCTGTATTTAAGTTATCTGTATTTTCCTGTATTTAAGTAGTCTGTATTTTCCTGTATTTAAGAAGCCTCTATTTTCCTGTATTTAAGTAGCCTCTATTTTCCCGTATTTAAATAGTCTATATTTTCCCGTATTTATGTAGGCTGTATTGTCTTGTATTTATGTAGCCTGTATTTATGTAGCCTGTATTGTCTTGTATTTAAGTGGCCTGTATTGTCTTGTATTCATGTAGCCTGTATTTTTCTGTATTTATGTAGCCTGTATTGTCTTGTATTTAAGTGGCCTGTATTGTCTTGTATTTATGTAGCCTGTATTTTCCTGTATTTAAGTAGTCTCTATTTTCCCGTATTGAAGTAGTCTATATTTTCTTGTATTTAAGTAGCCTGTATTGTCTTGTATGCAATACTTAAATAGCCTATATTTTCCTGTATTTAAGTTACCTGTATTTTCCTGTATTTAAGTAGCCTGTATTGTCTTGTGTTTAATGTTTAATTAAATAGCCTATATTTTCCTGTATTTAAGTAGTCTCTATTTTCCTGTATTTAAGTAGTCTATATTTTTCTGTATTTAAGTAGCCTGTGTTGTCTTGTATTTGATATTTAAATAGCCTATATTTTCCTGTATTTAAGTAGCCTGTATTGTCTTGTAAGTAATATTTAAATAGCTTATATTTTCCTGTATTGTCTTGTATGTAATATTTAAATAGCCTATATTTTCCTGTATTTAAGTAGCCTGTATTGCCTTGTATGTAATATTTAAATAGCCTATATTTTCCTGTATTTAAGTAGCCTGTATTGTCTTGTAT
>NW_013749083.1:0-1632 GCF_000517525.1 Limulus polyphemus
GAATCATCTCTGAACAACATGAAGTTTTTTACTTCTCTTGGTTTTACTATTGAATATAGAATCATCTCTGTACAACACGAAGGTTTTTACGCCTCTTGGTTTATTGTTGAATATAGAATCATCTTTGAACAACATGAAGGTTTTTTACTTCTCTTGGTTTTATTGTTGAATAATGTGCTTCAATTGTCTTAGTTTTATTGTTGAATATAGAATCATCTCTGAACAACATGAAGGTATTTACGCCTCTTGGTTTATTGTTGAATATAGAATCATCTCTGAACAACATGAAGATGTTTTTAGTTCTCTTGATTTTATTGGTGAATATAGAATCGTCTCTTAACAACATGAAGATGTTTTTACTTCTCTTGGTTTTATTACTGAATATAGAATCATCTCTGAACAACATGAAGGTTTTTTACTTCTCTTGGTTTTTACTGATGAATATAGAATCATCTTTGAACAACATGGTTTTTTACTTCTCTTGGTTTTATTGTTGAATAATGTGCTTCAATTCTCTTAGTTTTATTGTTGAAGATGGAATCATCTCTGAACAACATGAAGGTTTGTTTACTTCTCTTGGTTTTATTGTTAAATAATGTTCTTTAATTCTCTTAGTTTTATTGTTGAAGATGGAAGCCACTTTACATAACATTTATGTCACTTCTCTCAGTTTTACTGTTCAATACAAAGTCATCTGTGAAAACATGAATGTTTTTTTACTTCTCTTGGTTCTATTATTAAATATAGAATCTTCTCTGTACAACATTAAGGTTCTTACGTCTCTTGGTTTATTATTGAATATAGAATCACCTCTGAACAACATGAAGGTTTTTTTCTTCTCTTGGTTTTGCCCCCCAGTGGCACAGCGGTATGTCTGCGGACTTCCAACGCTAAAAACCGGGTTTCGATACCCGTGGTGGGCAGAGCACAGATAGCCCTTGTGTAGCTTTGTGCATAATTAAAATACAAACAAACAAACAAACTCTTGGTTTTATTGTTTAATAATCTTTTTTAATTCTCTTAGTTTTATTGTTGAAGATGGAAGCCACTTTACATAACATTTATGTCACTTCTCTTAGTTTTGCTGTTCAATACGAAGTCATTTGTGGAAAACATGAATGTTTTTTTACTTCTCTTGGTTTTATTGTTGAATATAGAATCATCTCTGAACAACAGGAAGGTTTTTTACTTCTCTTGGTTTTATTGTTGAATATAAAATCATCTCTGAACAACACGAAAGTTTTTTACTTCTCTTGGTTTTATTGTTGAATATAGAATCATCTCTGAACAACATGAATGTTTTTATTTCTCTTGGTTTTATTGTTGAATAATTTTCTTTAATTTTCTTAGTTTTATTGTTGAAGATGGAAGCCACTTTACATAACATTTATGTCACTCTCTCAGTTTTACTGTTCAATACGAAGTCATCTGTGGAAAACATGAATGTTTTTTTACTTCTCTTGGTTATATTTTTGAATATAGAATCATCTCTGAACAACATGAAGGTTTTTACTTCTCTTGGTTTTATTGTTGAATGTAGAATTATCTTTGAACAACATGAAGGGTTTTTACTTCTCTTGGTTTTATTGTTGAACATAGAATCATCTCTGAACAACATGAAGTTTTTTACTT
>NW_013749084.1:0-2040 GCF_000517525.1 Limulus polyphemus
ATTTCCTTAGATTATGAAGTACATCTGCCTTCTAGAGCTATAGTACTAATTATACTATACCACTAGCTATAGTACTAAAATTAGTTATTATGTTATTAATCTATAGTGAATATTTCCTTAGATTATGAAGTACATCTGCCTTCAAGAGCTATAGTACTAAAGTTAGTTCAAACTAAAGCGTGAAAAGAATTAAAACAGTTTCACGACAACGATGAAGATTATTAGCTAATGTATAAAAACTATCTGAAATATGTACGAAGAGGGGTTATGATTAGCTTAGCAAATATCATTAACCTAACAAATCATATTATTTTATCTTTAGACGTATGGGCAAACATTCATAGATGACGACACATTTCTAGCCACAATGGGATCTGCATCTGGAGTTGTCCACTTCGTCCTTAGGGTGGTTATGGGCCTAATTCAGGACAAAATGTCTTTCAAGGTAAAGAACCTATCAGACAAAACGAATTTTTTGTGTATGTTTAAAACTAGCATCTGTTTTTTTTTGACAATAATATGTTCAACTGAAATCAAATTCCCTTAAAGGGTATCGATTATTTCCCCATCATCTCGAGGGAAATTGGTTACAACCTAACAAAGAACACACTTTTAAAATAGGATCTCTGTGATGTTTTCCATATTGTTTTCAATTGGCTATCTACAGAAATGACACTGGGTGTTCATGGTGATCTATCGTCTACAGAAATGACACTGGGTGTTCATGGTGATCTGTTGTCTACAGAAATGACACTGGGTATTCATGTGGCTAGATGTTTTAGAGTGTCCAAACTGCCGAAAGTGAAAACATCAGAAATGGTTAGGAATATATGGTTGCACGTTGCGGATACCTTGCCTTAACATTGGAAATTAGACTGAAAAGTTTAAATGAGAATTTTGTAAAGCTCAAATCTTTAATTCTTTTAAGTGGAGATTTGTCTGACAACTGAAACTCTCTTATTTAAGAGACTAGAGAGAATATTATACTAAGGGATTTTAAGGAGAAACGTCTCAACAATAACTCTTATTAAAGACTTCAAAGTATTATACTAGCTTAGCTCAAAAGGTTTGTCTCTTATTTCGACTTTTAGGAGTTATTGCCTTTTGGTCCTGATTTCATAACTAATAGATCTTCAGATATTAATTGTTTACCATATTTGGAGAGGCAGCAAGCGCCTTTAACCTCTTTTGGATGACAAAAGCAACACCTGACTAAGTAATGAATGTCAAGTCTGAAAACAAAGTACAGGAATTGTAGAAGATGATGAGTGTGTCCCTTCCGAGTCTTCTATTTGTGGTTATTTACCTTTTATGGGTTTTTCTTTTATTCTGATTATTCATGAAAAAAGAGGATAGTTCAGAGCCTACTGAACCCATATACTTTTCAGCCCTAGGATGAGTTGTGCTATGCTGTCAAAATAGGATAGCGCAGCAATACTAGGTTTTATTTAGCATTAAACCTAAATACCAGTACCAGACATAATGTCCACAACACCCAGTAAAGTTTGTTTTTGTTTACAGAGTAATAAATTTATGCTTTGCCCACCACGGGTATGGAGATCCGGATTTTAGCATTATAAGACTTCTCGCTGAGAGGGGGGGGGGGGATTACGGATCTTCGACACTGGAAGATCTGGTATGGCCTGATGGTTATGGCGCTCGATTCGCAACCTAAGGGTCGCGAGTTCGAATCTCCATCACCGAACCTGCTCGCCCTTTCAACCATAGGAGCGTTATAATGTGACGCTCAATCCCATTATTCGTTAGTAACAGAGTAGCCGAAGAGTTGGCGGTGGATTGTGTTGACTAGCTGCCTTCCCTCTAGTCTATCCCTGATAAATTAGAGATTGCTAGTGCAGATAGCCCTCGCATTGGGCTATTTGCTGCATCCACCACGAAACCGGAATCAAACCCCAGATTTTAGTGGCGACCTGTATAGTCATAAATATTATTTTCTTATTTCTATAACTCAAAATCCACAGTTTGGTGTTTCATGCATTAGATCACCATGAACACCCAGTGTCATTTCTGTAGACAATG
>NW_013749085.1:0-1342 GCF_000517525.1 Limulus polyphemus
TATTCTTCTTACACTGGCTCCTCATATGTCCTTGCTCTCCACAGTTCCAACAACCTTTCTATGTAGCAGCTATTCCTGCTGTGGTATCTTCCCTGTTATGAAGTTGCCAGCATTGAGCTCTCTTGTGCTCAGGTTTGGTACAGTGCCAGCAAAGTCCCTCAAACTTCTACGAAAGCTGCCCTTGAATCCTGATGACTGTACCAACATTGGTACCTCTGTGCTGGACGTAACGTAGGATTCGAAATCAAGAGCTCTGGCCATTGCATCCTGCATAGTAGAGGGTGTGCTTGCTTCACTTGTATCTTCAGTTGTGGACTGTCCAAGGCATCTACAAACTTATCCCTTAGCAACAACTTGAGGAGATCGGGTGGCGCAGTTGGGTAGGCCTTGTGTGCCATACTTTCCAAATCCTGTGCCAGCTCTTGCAGGCTCTCCCCTTTAGCACGGACTCTCGTCCTGAAGACTTTGGACTGATTTTATGTTCCATACCTGAGCTTTAGAGCAGCTACCAGTCCTCTATAGTTGTGTTTGTCGTCTGCTGACAATTGTCCAAGTATTTCCAGTGGTTGTCCCTTCAAGCACGTTGCTAGATATACTGCTTTTTCTTCCTCTGTCCATCCATTCATTTCTCCCAGGAGCTCAAATTGTGCTATATATGCTTCCCATGGTGCCTTCCCATCGAATTCCTGTGGCTTCCTACGTACTAGATCACCCTATTGCTAACATTCATATATGGAGTGTGACTTTAACAGGACTGAAAATGTCTGCATTAGGGTTTAGCTGCTTGGTCTGGAAGGGGCTTGCCGTTGTTTGGGGCTGATTAAGTCGATGGTTAATGTATCCTCCTTGTGTAAATGACAATAAATCATCCTTTAATGTATTTAATTCGCTTTGAAATTTACTAAGCTTTTCCATTTGTACTTCTTGTTTTCTTTCTTGTTCCAGTTGCCACTGCTGTAGTCTCTCTTCTTGTTTATTTTCTCGTTCTTTTTGTTTCTTTTCTTTTTCGTCCAACAGCTGTTGTAATCTCTCTTGTTGTTTCTTTTCTCGTTCTTCTTCTTATTTTTTCTTTTTCCTCCAACAACTGCTGTAATCTCTCTTGTTTATTTTGCTGTTCGAGCTGCCACTGTTGCAGGTCTTCTTGCCACTGCTGTAATCTCTCTTCTTGTTTCATTTCTCGTTCTCCTTGTTTCTTTTATTGTTTATTTTCTCTTTCTTCTTGGTTTTTTGCTGTTCTTATATTGCTGCCATCAAATCTGCTAAGCTGTAGTTTGTTTTACCACCTCTCGTTTCCATTTTTTTTCTGTCTAACTCTCTGAGACCAATTTGTTACGTCTCTGTT
>NW_013749086.1:0-1752 GCF_000517525.1 Limulus polyphemus
AGTACGATAACTGATCCTAGTTCCACACTCCGTGTTAGAAGACACTACAAACAGCAGTACGATAACTGATCCTAGATCCACACTCCGTATTAGATGACACTACAAACAGCACTACGATACTTTAATTCCTCTGACCGTAATGACGTTGTGACATGCAAATTTAAACGAGAAAGTCTTCAACGCCATCTTGTGACTAAACACAAAGTTTCCTCTCGAATTAATGAAAAATCTATTTTTCAATAATGTTTTATCTGTTTGTGTGTGTGTGTGTGTGTGTGAACCAAGTCTTTTTCTAGATGACATTACTTAACAGTTATTTCCATTTTCAGTTTCTCTTTTAACAGATCTTGTTGAGAGATTCCTCTCTCAAGGAAATAAGCAGTTAAATGTTGATTTACTAATTTTTTAATTCTAAAATTCCATTGGTATAGTTCCAGTGATCATGTAATCAGTTTCAATATTTGTCAGAAATGTTACGTTTTATTGCGAAATGTAACATATTTATAAAAATGTTCGATACCATTTCTTTTGAACAATGTTTGTTCCTTGTTGGGAGTGAAGTGTACGTCATCAGACCGGCCTTGTGAAATCTGAGCCTCTGTACACTCGCTCAGCGTTCATTTGCGGCTGCGAACATCTGATTCAGTTTTTAGGTTGCTGGTTCGATAATTAGAGTTTATTGGCACAAAGCCAATTAAGCCATTTCTGTCAAACAATATTTCATTTATTCAGTAATTCATTAGCTCATACTATAACACTAGGTCATACTATAGACAATATGTTGTCCTGCATTATGATATTAATTCATATGTGGAGCAATAATATACTGTCCTATACTACAACAGTGGCTCATAGTCGAAGACAATAACGTGTATCGTATACTATAGCATTAGTTCAGACCAGTAGACAACAGTGTGTTGTTCTCTACAATAATACTAATTCATACAAACATATAGTAATGGGTTATTATAAATTATTAGACAAGTTTATATAAGAATACATTGATTTTTTCGATGTTTTTGAATATTACTGATACCAGATAAAACTCTTAAGGATGGGGATAAATAAGCTAGATGCCACTGAAATGTATCATTTAACTTAACACTGATGATGCTAGATGATAGCGTTATGTGTCTCTGTTGTTTGAGGCAACAAAATTGGAAAGTAGGTGAAAATAAAACATACTTTTTTCCAGGTATTCTGATGTACATGGGCTATGGTGTGTGGCACACTACTGAGAGACACATCGATCTTCGCGAGGTGGCATTAGTAGATGTGGTAGATGAAGCAGCAGATGAGCTGGAACAATCTGAAGATGAGATACTGGTGGAACGATCTTGAATCAAATGACATGGATCCACACGTATGTTCATCAGGAGCCGAATGGATCAAATTATAAATATCAAATACGGGACTGACAATCTGAAGATGAGATACTGGTGGAACGATCTTGAATCAAGTGGCATGGATCCACACGTATGTTCATCAGGAGCCGACTAGGTTAGATTATAAATATCAAATACGGGACTGACAATCTGAAGATGAGATACTGGTGGAACGATCTTGAACCAAGTGGCATGGATCCACACGTATGTTCATCAATAGCCGAATGGATCAAATTATAAATATCAAATACGGGACTGACAATCTGAAGATGAAATACTGGTGGAACGATCTTGAATCAAATGGCATGGATCCACACGTATGTTCATCAGGAGCCGAATGGGTCAGATTATAAATATCAAATACGGG
>NW_013749087.1:0-3466 GCF_000517525.1 Limulus polyphemus
CAACTTTCTTTACAATATGCTACTAAGCTTTGATCCACGGCATCCCACCTGGGATTGTGTATTTCTTCCTCAGTGGGCAATGCTCTTTCAGAATAGTTTTGTTTTGTTTGTTTTGTTTTTAATTATGCACAAAGCTACACAAGTGCTATCTGTGCTCTGCCCACCACGGATATCGAAACCCGGTTTCTAGTGTTGTAAGTCTGCAGACATACCGCTGTGCCACTGGGGGGCTTTTCAGAATAGATGGTCTGCTATTCCTTCATTTGGCCTTCGTATTTGGGCACTAGTGGCTGAATTGGGTCTGGCATTGGATGACATTGCTGTCCCCTATGATCAGCCCATTCCACCATGGTTTATTACCATCCCATCCTGTAATCTTTCTCTGAGTCATCTAGGGAAGGCGGATACTCCCGATTGGAATTACTGTCTTCTTTTTGCTGAATATCTTTCAGACCATTATTCTCTTCCTATTTACACAGGTTGTTCAAAATCGGGTGACTCTGTAGGTTCTGCCATGGTGTGCTGTGGCTCAATAGTTGCTCACAGGATCCCCTCTACAGTTTTTTGTTCACTGCCAAGTTGTAAACTATTTTTCTTTCCCTGGATCATGTAGAAGCTATGCAGTAGAGAAATTGTACTATTTACACTGATTCTCTTAGCTCTCTACTGTCCCTGGAATCGCTTAACTTTAGTTCTCACCCTGTTCTCGTCGATATTCAACACCGATTGGCCCACTTTTCTCTATCTTCTATTTCCATCCAGTTTTTCTGGATCCCTGGCCACGTCAGTATTCACGGGAATGAGCTCGCTGACACCGCAGCTAAGTCCGTCTGTTCTGGTGCCATCACGACCATGCTTGTCCCATACGTGGACTACGGTCCTGTCTTCAAGGTGCAATTGGTTGTATGGGGCTTTATGACATAAAGCAGCAAGGCTGTATGTGGCAAACAACCGGTAAAAACAATGGAAGTAAATTACAGCAAAATGTAAAAATACAGTGAGTTAAAACCAATACATGTCGATAAAAGATTTATATATAATTAAAAATACCTATAGTGTGTAAAAAATGAGAAATACAATCTAATCGGAAAATGTCACCATTACCAATCACACTGTCCAACATCAGGGGTAAATTTTTAGAAAAGATGTGACTAAAATGGTGCTGCCATTGACAGTCGTAATGATAGCACGACAGTAAAATGTGGGCTATTGTGACTTGAGTGTCACAATGGCTACACATCAGTGGGTCAATACCCGATAAAAGAAAATTATGGGTTAAAAACTAAGACCAATGTGTAGCCTTGCCAGGACTACTTCTTCTTCCAATCTTTATAGAAGCAAGACGGCCAAAGACGACCAGAAGGTTTGATTTGGAAAAGCTAGTTATGGTGTTTCTCACCCCAAGTCGACTGCCAACTGGCACAAAGACAGTTGATGATATGGGAAGCATGAGTTTATCCCATAGTATCATGTGAGATTCACACCATAGGTGTAAGGTGCTTTCCTTAGAAAATTTGTATTTTTCTTAAACTTTACACATATTATTGCATTTTTCATAATTCTGATACAAAAGAAATGTAAATAATTATTGTAAAATGCAACTTTATTCATTTTTAAGTCTTCAAATTTACAAACATTTTCAAAGACGTTGAAATTTACTTATAATTTTTTAAAATGTACTGGTTAACAGAACTCAAATGAAGGGCATTGTTTGGCATACTCAAAGTTTATTTTCTGTAAATCACTATACATGTACGTTGCACCTTATGTAGAAACATGAATTTTATCTCCAACTCTTTCTTGAGTTTTCAGCTGTAAAAAGTCCTTGTCAGTTGCTTAAATATCCAATGCATTAGTTCACCCTGATAGATTTTATTACTCATCAGTATGTCTACCAGCGAAGACTCATATTGAAATTATTTTAAACAGAATTAAAAAAATTAATCTATGAGACTTTGAATGCAGTCAAACACATGAATCAAAAGGGTTGGTTGTTTGGTTATTTTAGAATTTTGCCCTCTGTTCAAAATAGCCAAGAAGCTATATATCCATTTAGTGAATGTGACTGGTATTTTGTGCTTCATTACTTTGTATTTGAGTCAATTGTGCCAGACCGTATCAAAAGTTTTTTGTATGTCCAGGAAGGTAGCAATAGTGGCTTGTAATTTATTAAATACAGTAAATGGGGTTTCTGTTAATAATACTAGGTCGTCTGCAATCTGTTCCAATAATATAACTGCACCATAAACTAAAGATGGGCGAGTTTTACCATCTTGAGATGCTGTGGCCAGATCCTAGGAGTTTGTTCAAAACTTTATCAGGATGACGTGGATAAAGTCCACAGGCTCTAAAATTTGCAACCAGGTTTTCACTGCTCTGCTTGTCTTATGGGTAGATAGACTTGTATAGATCTATAAGAAGCTGGGGAAGCATTCTTTTGATAGTGTCTGTGAATTGCGCTAGGTGCTTACCTTCCAACTGTCAAGCACTTTCCTCCACGACTTCTTTATTGGAACATAGAAAGCAACATCTAATGGTTGTATTAAGTGTGTTGAATTGCTAGAAATGCGTACAAAGGGAATGATGTGTTCTGCTGATAAGTGTAACACACTTTCTCCTGAATGACTACTGAGATTGTCTTTACGTAATATATTTGATCTTGTTGGTGCTTATTATGAGGGACAAAGACAGTTTGAAACTTGGGAGCATATCTCCAGTAGGAGAACCAAAGAACATGATGGATATTGCTGCTTTTGTGCTTTCTCTTATTTCCTCTGGGAACTTCTCTCCTCTCTTGAACACACATTTCTTTGTTCCATGGTTGTACCAAAGGTTGGTTTCATCATAGTTGTATATATTCTCTGATGGGACCTTTGTTCCATCTTTGTTTTGAATCGTCTGCTCCATGTTTTTGAAGAACTCTCTTACATCAACTACCGATATTCTTGATCTTGATGTTTTCACACAACCAAGTTGTCAGTTGTTCACTATGTTTTTTCACAAAGGTCTTAGCAAAGTTCAAAGTAGACCCTAAAACACCGTATAATCCACAGTGGCTATTCTTTTTTGGAACAGAAAATGTTTGAAGATAGGTTTTAAACTATTTATTCATTGTTTTTGATGCACATGTACCCAAAAACATGTTGAATACAATTAAACAATTTTGGCTATCATACTTACCAGAATAATGCTGAAAGTTTCCAAGCAGGTACATCTTTACCAGATTGAGGCAGTCTTTTTGAATGACATCCTCACAAAGCCATCAAAAAATAAAAAAATGGGCCATTCCACAAAGTCTATTAATATGTTCAAAACACTGGAGATAATATAAAATGCAGAAATAGTTACTAAATTAGTCTGATTATGTATTGAATCAGATAATAGATCCACGAAAATTAACACACCCCTTCATGTTTAACCCAGGTGTGCCATTAAGCACGAGTTTACTAGCTATATAATCTTTGGC
>NW_013749088.1:0-1339 GCF_000517525.1 Limulus polyphemus
TCAGATAGTCAAAACTCAACTCTTTGAAAGTAAAGAAAATAATCACTTGTTAATTTGTAAAAACTATAAAACAATATAAGAGAAGGTTAACATAAACCGTGTTAAAAAAAAAGATTGAATGTAATCAAGGGTATGTTCAGTTAAATGAGCCAAAGGCTAATTAAGTGCATAGATTTATGTACATGCGAATAGAGATGAATAAAAGTATAGTACATTTACAGTAAAGTTACACTTGTTTTCATTTGATTTTGGAGAAAACGCTTTCCAAATTTGCTGTGAATCATTCATGCTCATTAAGAAAAATTGCAAGAAGGCGTTTCTGCTTTCTGAAGTCTTGCTGGATTCTGGCTAGGGTTTTAAAGTTGTTTGCTATTCCATTGTGAATTCCATCATGTTGGCTTCTATGATATTTTCCCTTCTCGTATAAGTATTGTCCATGACTCTATCCTCTGGGCCGTTGGGACTTGACAGTGGTGATGCTACCTCTCCTTTGTCACAAGGTTCGGTGTCTTGGACAGAATTGGGGTGAATGGTGAAGTTTATTTGATAATGTAAATTTTCCCAAGATGTGGGGTTAGCTCCTCAGTCAGTGTGTTCTGTAACAGGATTTCTCAGATGATCCAACCTATGATGTCTATATTGAGATATTGGTGATTCCACACATCTAAGGCTAGAACTCCTAGATACTTTCTGTTGTTTAATTGTGGACCTTTTTGTAGCAAATGTTCGTGCTAATGGTCTTGTAGTCGATATAATTTACATATATAGAAATAATGGCTAACCGGTATAAATAGTGATAAAGTAATGAAATGAACGAAGATAATGGGTCTAATTCAGTTTTTTTTAATATAATTTTAGGAAACCATTTCGAATAGGGAAAAAGAACGGTTCAGTGTTTAGTCAGTACTAATCTTTAATTTGCTAGAAACTTAAGTTACAACATATAGCTGTATAGGAAAAGTTAAATACATTACTGTAACAATGTTACTATCTCATTAGTTTCAAGAGAAGCAGCCCAGTTGCTAAGGTGCTATTAGTTACTTTTTTTGTCTTTCCTTGAGAACTTCTAATGATATTTATTGGCCTTTAGAGAACAAAATATTGGAGCTGAATTTCTCCAACTGATTACAAAACATTCTATATTAAACTCGTAGAATGAGTAACATTCACTCATATATATACATCGTAAACTTTCGTAATCCTCCAGAGACTGGTTTCCCTATCTTGTAAATTTCTGACAGTCCTAATGCGCCCCCCCCCCAGTGGCACAGCGGTATGTCTGCGGACTTACAACGCTAGAAACCGGGATTTGATACCCGTGGTGGGCAGAGCACAGATA
>NW_013749089.1:0-1339 GCF_000517525.1 Limulus polyphemus
ACTTCGACACGTTTTTCACGGTATCCTCGTCCATGGTGGAGTCCTGCCTGCCAGGAGGCACAGAAGGCTAAAAAAACGGGCCTGGGATACCTTCCAATGGTATCCCTCTCTTTCTAACCACATTGTTTATCAATGGGCCTGTGCCCATGCTCGGCAGGTTCGATGTCAAAGCCAAAGGGAGTCTTGGATTAAGTTTACTACTAGCATCTCTTCTATCACCAGTTTCAAAACTGTATGAGACAAGATTCGGAAAGTCACTGGGAGGTATGCTTCCCATCTCCTTTCCATCTTGCTCTCCAATGGCCAGGAAGTTGCTGATGTCCAGAGCATTTCTGGTGCTCTCGGCCACAGCTTTTCTCGTGCTTCTAGCACTTATGTTTCTTCCCCTGCCTTCTTGGCCATCAAGTCTTGGGCAGAGTGATCACCTTTTTCCTTTTGGGCCGATCGTCTCTATGATTATAATCGACCCTTTACACTGTTGGAACTCAAACTTGCTCTTCATTGGTCTGGTAGTACATCGGTCGGACCTGACGATGTTCATTATGAGATGTTGCGTCATCTCTCTCCTGCCTCTCTTGCTTTTCTTCTGGTTATTTGTAACTGGATCTGGCAGGAGCATGTTTTTCCTGATGCTTGGCGACAGGCTATTGTCCTCCTTTTCTCTAAACCTGGGAAGGATCCCAAGATTTCTTCTAATTATCGTCCCATTGCTTTGACCAGTTGTCTTTGTAAGGTTTTAGAGAGGATGGTTAATGCTCGTCCTGCTTGGTTCCTCAAATCGAACATGCTCCTCTCACCTACACAGTGTGGGTTTCGTCAACAGCACTCCACCATGGACCATCTGATTCATCTTAAAACGTCGATCAGGGAAGCTTTTCTCAAGAGAGAACACCTTGTTTCTGTGTTCTTTGATCTCGAGAAGGCTTATGACACTACATGGAGGTATGGCATTTTGCAGGATCTCCACTTCTATGGGTTGCATGGCCATTTACCCATTTTTATTCAAACTTTTTAATGAACAGGCGATTCCAAGTCCGTGTGGGTTCAACTCTTTTTCGTTCCTTTCCAAAGGAACTTGGAGGCCTTCAGGGCTGTGTCTTGAGTGTCACACATTTTAGTGTTAAAATTAATGCCATCACTAATAATCTTCTTCCGATGGTTGCAAATGGGCTCTATGTCGACGACTTCCACATCTCGTGTCAGTTGTCGAACATGAGGTTTATTGAGTGGCAGCTTCATACTGCCCTCAATCGGTTGTTGACATGGACCACTGCAAACGGTTTTTAATTTTATTTTTCCAAAACCGTTTGCATGCATTTTTGCCGCCAACGGGTCTGCA